>NC_021167.2:10705106-10706044 GCF_000331145.2 Cicer arietinum | reverse complement strand
AAACATACCACCTTTAGAGAGAATAAATTTATCTCCCTCAAATACACATTTGAAACCAAACTTATTAAGTAAAGGTACAGAAATCAAGTTCTTCCTAACATCAGGAACATAAAATACATCTTTAAGAGTAAGTACTTTTCCAGAAGTGAATTCAATCTCCAATGTTCCTTTTCCTTTGACTTGGACAGTTGACGCATTTCCCATGTACAAAATACTTCCATCTTCTTCATCAATCGTCTTAAATAGTTCTTTGTTTTTGCACACATGGCGGGTAGCACCAGAGTCTATCCACCAAGATTCAACATCTTCAATCATGTTGAGTTCAGAAATGATAACAACAAGATTATCTTTTGTTTTCTCTTTGTTCTTCTTTTTCAAAAACCTGCACTCATTTTTAAAGTGTCTTGGCTTTCCACAATGATAACAACTTCCTTTTCTTTTCTTTCGTTGTTCATTATTACCATTGTGTTTTTGATGAGATTTATCAAAATCTCGATTTCTTTTCTTAAAAGATTTGCTTGAATTTCCTTCCTCCATTACATGGACCTTTTCATGAGAAAATTGGTTCTTAGTATCCTCTTGTTTACGATACTCTTCTTCTAAACGAAGGTGATTACCCAATTGCTCAAGTGATATGTCCTCTTTCTTATGTTTCATAGATTTTTTGTCATCTTTCTAAGAAGGTGGAAGTTTGCCTATTATGGAGGATACAATAATGGTTTCATCCATGTGCATCTTATGTTGTTTGTAGTTATTAAGAATACGTTCAACCTCATGCATTTGTTCCATTACTGATTTATTATCAACCATTTTATTATTATTAAATTGAGAAACAAGAAACTTCTTACTTGTAGCGTCTTCTTGCATGTATCTTGACTCTAATTTCTCCCATAGTTCCTTTGCAGAGATGCTACTTTGATATATATCGAACAAGGAGT
>NC_021167.2:10692500-10703220 GCF_000331145.2 Cicer arietinum | reverse complement strand
TCACACATATTTGTCATTCTTACACTCTCAAAATAATTTTCTGAGTCGTAAATTCTAATATCTATCGGTGTTGAATTCATTACTGCCTCGTGAGCTATTTCTCGTGCAAATTTAGAGGTGTTAAGAAAGAAAGCGCCTAAGGTAAGGGCTTTTCCCCATGCAATGTTAGGCTAGATATTAAATTAATAGTTTGTAAGATATTGATATAAAACTTGTTGTCTTAAAAGAAAAATATTGATTTTTAATTGCCTTAAAGAATTTAACTATAATATTTTATTTTTATGAGTAATATGTTTGCTTTGATAAACTTAATTATAAATTTCGATTTTTATTATTATAACATGAGTAATATGTTTGATGTCATATATTTGATGTAAAGTTATTATTTGTGTGTTGTTTATGTGTACTTAATTATAAAGCTATGATTTTTATTATGATCTCATGAGTAATATTTTTTTAGGATGTCTTTAATTTAAAGTTTCGATTTTTGTGCTATTTCATTTCAAAGTTTTGATTTTTAAGAAATCTATATGAGTCTTGGGGGAATTGGTGTAAAGTTTTAATTTTAATTATGATAACATGATTAAGTTGATTTTTGTGATGTGTTTAGCGGCAAACCTTGATTTGTGTTTTAATAATATTATTTTTGTGGTTGACTAAGTGGCTTGTGATTTGTGTTTTGAATATTTTATCTATGTGGTTGTCTAAGTGATTTGGTTGGTGGTTTGTATTTTAAATATTTTTATCTTTGTGGTTGCCAAAGTGGTTGGTGATTTGCATTTTAAATATTGTTATCTTTGTGGTTGCCTAAGTGGCTGGTGATTTGTGTTTTAAATATTGTTATCTTTGTGGTTGCCTAAGTGGCTGGTGATTTGTGTTTTAAATATTGTTATCTTTGTGGTTGCCTAAGTGGCTTGTGGTTTATGTGATTATCTAATTGGGTGGTGATATGTATCTTTGAGCATCATTATCATTTCATGACATATCATATGCATCTTTGTGGACGCCTGTGTGGCTGGTTTAATTTTTCCCATTGGTATGGGTGACTTCTGTGTGGACGCCTGTGTGGCTGGTTATATCCGGATCATATATGTTTAGGAGCATGCATGACTTGCATACATTTTTATGTTATTTTATTTTGATCTAATTAATTGCTATACGATTGCTACTTGATTTATTTAGATACATTCTATGACTTTTGATAAGAACTATTAAAGAATCAAATTTTTTAAAATCTTTTATTACGAAAAGATTTTATATTCATATTTTATGGTTGTTAATTTATTATTTGGCTTAATATTGTTGTGGGATGAACTGACCCCTTACACCAATATTTAGGTACTAATGATATCAAAAGTCGTATGAATGATATTTGATTGGTGCACGCGCGTGGGAAAATGAGACCTTTACTTTAAAAATAATATTTTGTATTACTAAAAATTTTGTCGTACATTGTAAAGTTATTATTTTTCATTATTGACTTTTAATAGAAATGCGGAAGTGAGATTTCATTTGCTGGTAAATAATTGAATGTAATTAATTTCAGTCAACCTTGCTTATTTTGAATTTCAATTAAAGAGACTTTATTTTATTTTGGAGCATAAGTGAATATTGATCTAATATCTGGAATATTAATTTTGCAAATAAATGAATAAATAATATTTTAGTAAATTGCATTACATTCTTTTACAAAAAAAAAATATCAAGTCATTTTCTGACGCATCTTTAAATTATTACATGATGAACTACTTCTAAGAAAAAATTATAGTTATTTCTAAAAGAAAACTAATATTTTTAAGTAATTTTTGGATCAAAAAAATTTGGGGCGTTACAGAAGTTATGCAATGGTCTGGTGACAAAACATTGTGCCTGTTCGCGCATGACCCGGGTTTGATTCCTTCTTGCACCTTTTCATTTTAAATCAACAGTTGTGCCATTTCAAAAGGGAATATTTCCAAAAAGAAAGCAAAGCATAAAATCAAACTCGGGACTGCATGTTAGGAAAGAATGAACACAATCACTACACCAACAACAATATCATATTATGTATAACAAATTATAGATACATATATTACCAATATTTTGAAAATATCTCATTTTAGAATCATAATTAACTTTCTTAATTAACCTTTGTTTATTTTCATCAAAACTTTAAATATAGAGTTTGTCTTAACACAAAGCTCCACCTGAGAAAGCTTTCTTCACGACGTATGGGCCCTCATAGTTAGGGGTCTATTTCCCACGATAATCCTTTTGAATGCCTAATATTTTTTTTAGCACTAGGTCTCCTTCCCGGAATTCTCGAGTACATATTTTTTTCTAGTACGCTTTTTTCAGTCTTTTCTGATATAAGTGCCCATGGCATAAGGCCGCCAACCTTTTTTCTTCTATTAACTTCAATTGATCGAAACATGTTTGTACCCATTCTGACTCCTCTAGTTTGGCTTCCATTAATACTCTTAGCAAGGGGATTTCTACTTCAATTGGTAGCACAACCTCCATCCCATATACTAGGGAAAAATGGGTTGCCCCAATTGAAGTTCGTATCGAAGTGCGATACCCGTGTAGTGCAAACGACAACATCTCATGCCAACCTTTGTATGTTATAACCATTTTCTGAATAATTTTATTTTATTTTTTATGTTTTTATTTGCTACTTCAGCTGCGTCATTCATTTTTGTTATGTACAACGACGAGTTATGGCGTTGAATTTTAAAGGTGACACACAATTCATCCATCATTTTGTTATTCAGATTTGTGGCATTGTCAGTAATGATCTTGCTTGATAGGCTATAACGACATATTAACTCCCTTTTTATGAATTTGACTACCACATTTTTGGTTACATTGGCGTACAAAACGACCTCTACCCATTTGGTAAAGTAATCAATTACCACCAAGATGAGGCGATGTCCATTTGATGCTTTTGGTTCGATCCTTCCGATGACGTCTATGCCCCACATTGAGAACGGCCAGGGCGCTGAAATGGTGTTCAGAGGAATTGGTGGGGAATATATATTATTAGCATATATTTGACACTTATGACATTTCTTTACATGATTAAAACAAACTTTTCCTAGGGTGAGCCAATATTATCTAACCCTAAGAACCTTTCGAGACATGGCGTATCCGTTCATATGGATCCCATAAATGTGTTTTAAATTTTTCTTTAATATTATCTCAACCCTTATCTGCAACTATCAACACGACAATACAATTCATGTCATATATCTTCATCATCAATCTATAATTTTCCTAACAACTAACTCCGTAACAATTACTAAGTTTTATTATCGCCAGTCAACCTTATTAATTATTGTATGTTTTTACTTGATAATTAATAAATTGCAACTAAAACACTTAATTGATTATCTCTTTTCTTTTTCTTTAATCTTTTATTTAATACCTTAGTGGATTAACTATTTCACCTATCAATTATAGTTACCTTATAATCCATTAATTATTGTCTTAATCGATTAATTAGTTTTAACTATTACTTAATTGATGACTTTATTTACCTAATCAATTATCTAATCTTTCTAATTACTTATTGATCAAAGTAATTGATTATCTAATCATCGTAATTAATCATTAACATTGTCTCAAATCAATACTTACACTATTTATGTGTCTTTACTAAATTCCTAATTTATACTACCCTTAGTCCCTAATCAATTATTTAATAATCTATTCAATTAATTATATCATCTAATTGATTAACCTATTATTTCTTTTGGTTATTTGTTAAACAAGTGACTCCAAACTCAAGAGAAGGTTGCATAAAATGTAAACTTTAAAATGCACAAACATTAAATAGTTAAAAATATTGGGTGAATCATCGATTTAGTCCAAGTATATGATGTTATTATTTTGGTCACTAACACTGCAAAAAACTCAAATTAGTACTCGAGTCATCAAAATATTGAATGAAAAATACAATTTACTAACCACCTTGACAACCTCAAACTTTTGAGGAACTAACCACCTTGACCCTACAAACCAATTCTTCCCTTAACAACATGACAACTCCAGATTGAAAAAGAAACTGAAATAGCAATGTAGATATACAAGAAAGGGGGGTTTGATTGTAAATGTTTCTATTTAAAATTTCTTGTTAAAAACATAAGAAAATAACTCAAGATTGATCTTGGTTGTGAAAACAGAAAACGAAGAATGTTATTAGTTCTGAAAACAGGAAATGAAATCTTCTATTTGTGGAGATTGATAATATAAGTGTTCTTTTAATCATTCTTTTAAACGGAAAGTTATTAGTTCTGAAAACAGAAAACGAAATCCATTTTATTTGTTCCTTGTCAAGTATTAATAATATAAGTGTAAATTACATAAGCATAATCTTCTTTTAATAAGTAGAAATTGATTGATCTTAAGGCTGAGATGATCAGTCTTGGACCTGGAGAACATTCTCCATTTTCCAGATTTTTTCAAGAATGTTCTCCTTTTTTGTTTGTTCAGATTTTTCTTTTCATGTTGATTTATTTTTGCTTTACTTGGATCCTATCTTTGATTAATACACCACACATGTTAAATATCAAAACACTAAGAATCATAATTATAAGTCTTAATTAACTTTTGTTTAGTTATCATCAAACCATTAATTTGAGATTTTTTCTCAACAGAAACTAAACTACGATTGGGTTGGATACAAAAGATTGAAACTTTAAGTGTTTGTTTCTAACAAAGCTGATAATAATAATAACTCTTACATTTTAAGAAAAGAATACTCGGAAAATATTTATAACTTGAACGAGTGTTTTTCTCCTTGAACTCCAAGATGAATTTGAAACTTTTAAGCTTACGAGTTCTTCTACTCTTTTCTGATTTTCGATGCTCTTCTTGTTCAACCTTGAGTATCTATTTATAGTTAAAATTTGAGTTTCAATTTAGTCGTTTTATAATTATGAATTGTATCTTCATCATATTGACTTTGTAAATTCTTCAGATTGATTATGTTTGTATTTTGTTTAGATTGAGTTTGTAAATTCGTCAGATTGATTTTGTTCATATTTTGCTGTAACTAAATCTTGATTAAATCTTCTACAAATCTTCTTTAAATCTTGATCAAATCTTCTTCAAATCTTAATTAAATATTCTTTAAATTTTGATCAAATCTTCTTCAAATCTTAATTAAATCTTTTTCAAATCTTCAAATCTTGATTAAATATTCTTCAAATTTGGATCAAATATTCCTCAAATCTTAATTAAATCTTCTTCCAATCTTGATCAAATCTTCTTCACATCTTCTTCAAATCGTGATCAAATCTTGACCATATATTCTTTTTAATTTGGTCAAAGATTTCCTTCAATTATAAATTTGAATAAAATCTTATTTTAGATTTTCATCAATTATAATTTTTTAATCAAATCTTATTTTAGATTTTCTTCAAAAACATGAATCTTATTTCAAACTCTTTAAAGTCAAATATATTGTTGTCATAAAATATTTTTGTTACCATCAAAACTCTAAATGTAAAACCAACTTGGTTCCAACAATCTCTCCATTTTTGATGATGACAAAATTTGTCTTTTTGATAATAATTTTTCTTTATATTTCTTTGACTCCCATAACTTAAGGTCCCCCCTAAGTCTAAATATCATTTTCTCTCCACTTTATCAAATATATTTTCTTCCCTTTTTTGATCAGACAAAATGATTTGAAAGTGAAACTTGCTCTTTTTTTGAGTTTTTTTTTTCTCTTTTCTGTTTTTTATTTCTTCTTTTTTTTAATAAAATAAATATAATTAAGAAAATATAAAAAAAATAATGTAAAACTTAACTACTTTGAGATATCACAATGTCAGTCAGATATGAAGGTAATATTTGAGTTTTTTTTATGAAGTCAAACCTATATTCAGGTTGTGGTTTGGTGAATATGTCAGTCTAATGGGGTTCAGTGTCTACAAACTAAATGTTTATACCCGTTTTTGAAACAAGTTCCTAATGCAGTGATGTTTGATCTCTATGTGTTTATGTCTAGAATTTAGGATAAGGTTTTTGGTTAGACAAATGACAAAAATGTTATCACAATAGATGGGAATGTAGGTTTTTAGGATTTTGTAGTTTTCTAGTTGATGGTTCATCTAAAGTAGTTGAGAACTGTAGCCAACTGCTAAAATTTGTTTAGCCTCTAATGTTGACATTGCAATGGTGTTTTGTCTCTTACTTGATGAAGATAATAAATTGTCACCTAGAAAAGTACAGTTGCCACTAGTGCTATTTCTCTCAAGTTTATCTCCACCATAATCAGAATCACAGTATCCACTCAATTTGTACTTATGAGATTTCTTGTAGAGCAAGGTAAGGTTGGTAGTGCCTTTTAGGTATCTAAGGATTCTCTTAACAACAGTCAAATATGCTTATCTAAGTTCAGCTTGAAATCTCGTACATACACACACTAAACATAATGTTAGGTCTGGAAGCAGAAAGGTAAAGTAGGGATCCTATCACTCCTCTATAAGTTTTTTGGTCAACTTTTTGGCCTGAATCATATTTTTCAAGTGAATAAGTAGGGTGCATTGGTGTAGTCATAAGTTTGCAATCACTCGTCTTAAACTTTCTGAGAAGCTCTTTTGTATATTTAGTTTGACGAATATATATACCTTTTTGACTTTGTTGAATTTGTATCCCTAAGAAAAACTTAAGTTCTTTCCTCATACTCATTTGAAATTCACGGTGCATCAATTTAGAAAATTCTTGGCAAAGAGTGCCATTAGTAGATCTAAAAATAATGTTATCAACAAAAATTTGAATAATAACAATGTGATCTCTTATTGATTTTCTAAAAAGTGTATTATTTACTTGTCATCTTTCAAAGTTATTTTTAAGCAAGAAGTTACTAAGTCTATCATACCATGCCCTAGGTGCTTGTTTTAGACCATACAGCGAACTTTCAAAACATGCGGGTTGTTTAAAATAGAGTTCTTCACTTAAATAACCATTTAGAAAAGCACTTTTAACATCCATTTGAAATAATGTAATGTTATTATTGGCACCAAAAGAAAGTAGGATACAAATAACTTCTAACCTTGACTTGAGCAAATGTCTCACTGTAATAATGTCATCTTGTTGACTGTAGCAATGTGCGACAAGTCTTACCTTGTTTCTGACCACTTCACTTTTTCATTTAGCTTGTTTCTGAAAACCCACTTGATTCCAATAATGTTTTTCTTTGGTTTAGGTACAAGATCACAAACATCGTTTCTCTTAAATTCATTTAACTCTTCTTACATTGCAAGAATCCATCAATCATATTGATTTGACTTTTCAAGGTCAAGTTGTATTCTACTTTTGCTAAATGTTCAGATTTTGTGATTCACCTGGTTCCTCTAAATTTTTGAGATCCTGTAAAATACTTATCTCGCTTCAATTTTTAAGATGAAACTTCTTGTCGTCATAGTAAACATAATATCAAACAATAATTGAATTTAAAGAAAAATATAACATATATGTCAACAGTTTCAATTTCACTCTGAAAACTCTCTTATCTTGTTGTTTATGGTTTTTAGATTCTGAATTTGCATATTCTCTTATTATAGGGTTTAGATGAAGGGATTTAAATTCCCATCCAGGTTTGTAGTCTTGATGAATTTGATTAGAGTGTTCAAAGAAGTCTCCTGATTCTGATTGTTAATTTGACACTTCTGTTTCTGCAGATGTATCGGGTTCCTCTTGTGGTAATTTTGATTCTTCTGGTTGTTCTAGTTATGTTGACATGTGTAATTTCTCTGTCAGTTTGATTATGCTGATACTCCAGATTTTTTTTGATATTTTCGGTTAATCATATGGTTCTGGTTTTGGTTCTGATAGGTATTCTATTGATCAGTCTTTCTTCCACCATAGTCAGTTGGCTTCTGTTTGTTAGGTCTTGCAACATAGACCTTTTTTCCCTTCATATATTGAAAGCGTCCATTGACCAAGCACTATCCCTGGTGTTTCAATTTGGTTGCTTAGAATATTTGCAACATAAACAATTTTATCTTTTGGTACCCAAATCTGGTTAGGTCTTAGTTTGTTAGTTCTTAAAGGTTTCTTGTCTTTCCATGTGGTTAACATAGGACAAGATATTTTAGTGTGACCTTCCTTACAACAAATAGTACATAAATCATCAGAGGGAACAAACTTAGGTTTAGTTAAATCCTATTCCTCTTTTATCATTCATAATAACACCATAAATCATAGACGCAAATTTGAACTTTCCATACCATTATCAAGAAAATCATGAAATACTTCTTCATGCTTATTAGAGGTACATGTGGTACTTTTAATTGATGTTGAACTATAATTACTTTTTAGAGTTAGATTTTCATCCTTAAGTTCCACAATATCAGTATTCAAATTTGCATTCTCTATTTTAAGTTCAGTAATATCAATTTTCAGAGTTGCATTATCTATCTTATGTTCAGTAATATCAATTTTTAGAGTTGCATTTTCTGTTTTAAATTCCGCACTTTGATTCTTTAAAATATTAACTTTTTTAGTTATATTTGTATTTTCTTTCCTAAGTGTTTTCAGTTTTAAAGACAATTTGTGATTCTTATTTGAAAAATCATTTATAGAAGTAATTAAAACAGATTGAGTAAATTCAGAAAATACCTTAATTTCTTCACCGGTTGATTCACTGAATCCAGACATGTTGAACCCTTATATCTTTCATTAAACAATGTAAAAGGCCCATCCTTGATATTGACCTCCGAAGTCAATTGAATGTGCAAATACGAGAAGGAGGTTGATTTGTGTTTGCCAAAGTTGATAACCTTTTGCTAATTTGATGACGGCTGGTTGGTTTTGATAAATTACTTAGATAAGAAGCAATCGGATTCATAAGTGGCATGTAAAACACTTATGTTTTTTATGAAGACAAGGACCAAGGAACGTGATCAAGTTGCAAGCTCAAAAATAAGTCAAATAATCATAGTCAACTATGGTCAAACATACTAGAATTTTTATAATGTAAAGGTACATGATGCAATCTAATATTCTTATATTTCAAATGCACATGAGAACTATTCATTTTAGCATATGCATCAAATGGATTTTCAAAGTGTCAAAAATGTATAAACAATATTTGAAAATAAAGTTTTTGACAAAATACAATGTTGTATTCGAATACATCATGTTGTAGCCGAATACAAGTGATAAGTCAGTAGCTAAAAGTGAACATTTGTATTCGACTATGATATGGTGTAGCCGAATACAAGTGCTAAGTCAATAGCTAAAGTTGAACATCTGTATTCGACCACAAGATAGTATAGTCGAATACAAGTGCTAAGTCAATAGCTAAGACTGCATATTTGTATTCGAATAGAACCTGGTGTAGTCGAATACAACAACAAGTCAGTGGAAAAATTCACTCAGTTGTATTTGAATACAAGGTTTCATATTCGAATACGATGTTGAAATTTTAAATAAAAATTGAACTTTTTCAATTCTGAAATGGTTCTAGATCATTGCATTTGTTCATCAAATCTCTAGGAACGATGACCACTTATCTGAAGTGATGTCTATGGAGTATAAAGTCCACATAACTGCAGTTTTAAACCGATAAATCCCACTACCAAACTTTGAACAATTTTCTAAAATATTCTCAAAGTTATTTTTCATATTTCAAGTACTTGCACTACATTTTTACATTATTGAGATAGATTCTCTAGTATACTTGAAATATTATTAGGTTGATATTATTGTACAACCGTTATACTCCAATTCTTAGTCAAGAACACTCGTTGAAAAATCATTGAAGTTATTGTATAGTATTTAAAGAAGTGGTGTACATTTTTTAAGTATTCTAATCTAAGACTGTGATGTGTTATCTTTGGAAGTGTGTTCGGAGTTTGTAGCAAAGATCCTAGGGTGGAATTTGTACATATTCTAACAATAGTGGAAAAATCTCTTGTAGTGTGCAAGAGGACCTGATGTATCCTTGGTCATAAGGGGAACAAGGATAATATTGATGTGTTCATTATTTTATATGTCATTTACTTTTTGCCATACACTATCTTAATTAGAAAAATCAATCACTAAATCTCTGAAAACAAGAAAATTTCTAAACACTTAATTCACCCTCCCTCTTAGGTGCGCCTCTGTTCTTACATAGCAAACAACGAAAGTATACATCATTTGACACATAAATTTGTCATAGTTCATCACTAATTTGGCTACATCCAATCCCCTCATTCAGAAGGCTTTCATCAACTAATTAAAATACATTGAATTACAAAACACCTAACCCAACAAGTCAGTCTTCCCAAACAGCCTAACAACCCCAGACTTTTGTGGAACAACACCATCTTGACCTTACAAGCCAAGTCTTCCCAAATAGCATGACAACCCTAGACTTTTGAGGAACTAACCACCTTGAACCTACAAGGCAAGTCTTTTCCTAACAACCTGACAACCCAAGATTGAAGAAGGAACTAAACCACTATTGGGTTGGATACAAAAGATTGAAACTTTAAATGTTTGCTTCTAACAAAGTTGATAATAATAATAACTTTTACATTGTAAGAAAAGAACATATGAATTTGAAATTTTTAAGCATATGAGTTCTTATACTCTTTTCTGATTTTCAATTGTTTTTCCGTAAAAAATACAACACCAAAAGCTTACATGTCAAAATTTTCAGTTAAATTCTAGAAACTTTTGTGCATGATGACAGTTGTCAAAAAGAATTGAATCAAACTCTTATGTCCTGGATTTAATGATG
>NC_021167.2:10685595-10692000 GCF_000331145.2 Cicer arietinum | reverse complement strand
AAAAATACAACCATATCATTTTTTCACTTTGCTTCTTATTCCAATAATATTGGGCGCTTTACGCCCACAATAGGGTGCCCTTCTCTCTGTAGTTGTTTCAAAAACATAATAAATTTTAGTCGGAGGTTTTTCAAACTTGAGGCACACATTAAAAAGAATTAATATATTCACGTCTAATCCAAAAAAATTATTCTATGAATTAATGAATTTCAATTACTAAATCCATCAATTTATTTAAGGTGGTTTGGTGATTTGAGGGAAGAATGTCAATATTGAATTGATAATAAGGTCATGGATTCAAATCTCTAGTAAAAATTAACAATTAACTACTAAATTAAGACTCATTAATCATTATCCACAAGCCTCTAAATTAAGAAATATTGAATTGATAATAAGGTCATAGATTCATGTAACCAATTAACTAGTTGATTTTATCTTCATGAAGTAAGACTCATTATCCACAAGCCTGTACCACAAGACTAATAATCTCAAGTCATGCCTTATTACTTGGTTAGATGAATTATTAAGTCCACACAAGCCAAAACTATTATTAAGTCCACTAATTGATCAACGATTGGTTAGATGAATTACTTCCCAATAGTTATTCACATTTGTCACCTAAGTCTACTCATGAAAATATTTCAATTAATCATCTCTCACTTCTTACTCCAAGATAACAAATTATACTCACCAACATCAAATCATAATTTCACAGCTAATCAATTTAACAAGTAATGCATTTTCATCAAAGAACATATATTATCGTTGATATCATTTCATCAAAATAATTAATTAATTAAAAGACAAAATTCATAATTTTGAAAAGACAAAATTCATAATTTTGAAAAGACAAAGTAATTTTATTTTGAAAAGACAAAATTTAATTAATTAAATCATAATTTAAATTCATCTTTACTAAAAGTTTGTTAATTTAATAAAATAAAATAAAATGAAAATGATAATTAAATTAAAATATTAAATATTAGGTATTAAAATATAAATAACTTGTAATAAAAGAAAAAAAAAATTAAACCGATAGTTATTTTAAAATAAATAGATTATTTCTATTTATTTTAATACAATTAATCGGATGTCATGATATGTGTGTACATAGAGTGTCAATATAGTTAAAATGTCTAGTTAGTCATTTGTTATAGACAAATCAGTTATTATGTTAGTTTCTTGGGTTTTATATAATCCGGGACCTCCTTTTATATATATAATTAAGATACAATAGATACACAATTAAAGGAAAAACAATAATGTCGTTAAGTCCTAGCAAATACAATAATATCGTTAAGTCCTAACAAATGTTGATATTGTTAGGTGAGACATCTTGTTTCAAGTTTGAACCCAAAACTTCACATATGTGTGAGTTAATAATTATATTAAAATTTATTGTCTCTACTAATATAAAAAAAAGGAAAAACAATAATACTAATTTGAGTAATGCAATTATTCTTTTATTACATTAAAAAAAAATTAAACCACGTTAATCACTATTCATAATATTTATGTATTTAATTGATCATATTGTTTGTTGACTGGTCAGCAGTTAAATTAAGACTGTCTTAATTGGTCAAAATTAATGCTGTGATCCTTCTCCCTTCTTTCCTTATCATTTTAGCTTTGCCTCTGTGATCAACATGGCGAATTCTCCATACCCATGTGTTAATTATTAATTAAACTCTTCTATTTTTTATTGACCATTGCTTCTTTTTTGTTGACTATAGCTAGTACTTCATCTTAAGCTTAATGATGAACTATAACTATATACACACACACACATAAATAACGCTTTGAGCAAAATAAAAGAAAGATAATGATGATTTTATTAATTTATTTATTGATATATTCTCATTACAATAGATGCAATTAAAGTAGATGCAATTTATATATTCTCATTACAATAGATGCAATTAGGAAGGTATATATAAATAATGATGATAATATAATAAATAATGATACAAACTTTATTAAACCGTGGTAATTAAGGTTGGATTTAGGAAGGTATATATAAATAATGATGATAATATAATAAATAATGATACAAACTTTATTAAACCGTGGTAATTAAGGTTGGATTTAGGAAGGTATATATAAATAATGATGATAATATAATAAATAATGATACAAACTTTATTAAACCGTGGTAATTAAGGTTGGATTTAGGAAGGTATATATAAATAATGATGATAATATAATAAATAATGATACAAACTTTATTAAACCGTGGTAATTAAGGTTGGATTTAGGAAGGTATATATAAATAATGATGATAATATAATAAATAATGATACAAACTTTATTAAACCGTGGTAATTAAGGTTTGTAATAATCAGGCGTTGAAGATCTTGGTAAGAGCCTCCAATGCATTTAGTTGCAACCTCAATTGCAAGATGTGCTCCGCCGCCCGATCAAAAAGGCGGTCCTCCTCCAACCCGCCGCCTCCCGGAATTATCCTTTCCAATTTCTTGATCTTCCTCCTAACTAACTCCTTCCTCATTCTCCTCCTCCACTTCACTTTTGACAAATCTTTCCAACCCATCAAAAATTAATTTATTAAAAAATAAGATGAAGATAGCAAAGTTGAGAGAGGAAGAAAAAGAAAATGAAGAAGATAGTTGAATGAAGAATGAGGGCATGAAATGAGCAATGGAAAGGGGGTATAAATGGTGGGGAATTAAAGAGTTGTGGAATCGGGCCATGTGCGCCGAGCCGAGGTTGTAGAGTTTTGATTTGGTTATCGCACGGTTGGTTTAGTAGTTTGGCGTGTTTGGGGAAGTGGGCCCAGCCTGATGTTTGGCCTGAAACGGCCCGCGCACGTGTCTGACAGCTTCTCACACATTGGAATTTAATACTCCTACTTTTTTAGCAAGGAATTCAATACTCCTTTTAATAATCGCTGTATAACTTAATATCAATTATATTTCACAAAACACATAAGCTAATTTATAAGATTTATATTTGATAAGGAAAAGACAGAAATATATATATATAACACTTATTTAATTTATAGTTTATAATGTTTACGAAGTTATTGTTTATAATTTATTATTTTTATGGCAATTTAACCTTTAATATTGTAAATAATATTTTTTAATAATTTATTTAATACAATTTTATATTATTTATAAATCAATTAAATTTTAGAATAATTCATATTTTAAAATAAATAAACTAATTAAATCAATATATATATATAATCAATAATTTTTAATTACTATTTTTAATTTTTTTATAAATATTAATCGATATAAAATTTATTTTTAATAAATAATGTCATTTATATTTTTAAGTTAATTGAATGTTAACTTTATCAAATACTTCAATTAATTTAACAGCTATCATATAGTTTATCTGAGATCACCTAATTTTTACCAAAGAGATTCTAAGACTAAGGAGATTTACTTAATATGTCAAATTTGAAAGTTTTTTTCTAAAGTAATATTAACGTTGAAGTTGTCAATGTGTGCTTGTTTCATGCTTCTTAAAGATGTTTTTGTCTATTTTTTTAATTTTTTTTTCTTTTTATTTTTAAGGTTTCAACAAAAATCAACAGCGGACATGTGAAGTTAAAAAAATACCCTAATTAAATATAATAGAAAAAAGGAAAATAAGAGACCTTGGAGACTAGACAACAACCTAAGAAAACAAATATGTCAAATGTGTACAATTGTCTCGCTAAAAACTTTATTAGAAAAATCCTAAAGGATAAAACCATGACAAAGAAAAAAAAAGTGCAACAAAAGCAACCAAAAATAGGAAAAGACTAGAGGCATAGTCTAATGGAAACAAAAGTTAGAAAGATCAAGTTTGTTAAAAAAAAAAATCTTTCCTAATATAATTTGGTATCACATCCCATCAAATAATTCATCCTCATTAAAGCCCATATTAGTTAATTTATCAACACAAGAGTTACCTTCACGATAAATGTGTGACAATCTAAAGTGAAAGTCTATGATAATTCTCAAACAATTACTCCAAAGATTATGAAGATTTCAAGGACAAATGACATATTGCTTTTAATATTTTTTTGAAAATTGAAAGGATCGATTATTCAGTGACAATTTTATTTTTCAAAAAAGTCTATTATTAGGGGGCGGAGGGAGTATAACACCCACTTTTAAGACTTTTTCCTTCCTCGATATAAGATCCTTGTCAAATTTTCATATACATTAATAATATCTTTAGACAAATACCCCTATTTCTTTATAGATAAGTGATAGTAATTAGTAATTAGCTACGGAATGGAGATTTTTTAGTAGCATAAACTAAATCTTTTACCTCCTTCATAAAATCCAGAATCGGCTATAATCCTGTGCGACTAGAACATTCGCACAGGACCTCCAATTAGGGAAGGCATCTAATTTTTGTTATAGTATACTTCACCTTTGATAGATTGTATTTATATCCTTAATTTTGTATAATGATCACTCTAAAATTTTATATTTGTACCTTATACTCAAAATAAATATTCATTTTCTAAATAGATACTATCTTCTATAAGACTAAATCTATTTTCTCTCAACTATCATCTCCATTTCATACCCACCATTATGAGTATGTGACACACCAAAGCCCAAAGGTTAGAATCTTGATGCTAGGGTATTCTTCATGTTCAAGTTTTGTGATTTACTGATTTAGGAACTCAATATGTTTGAAATGGTATATTTATTGATTTTAAAAACTCATTATCTATTATGATTTAATCTGATGTTAGAGTTTTAGATTTTATGAACTCATTACTGATTTTTTATTTATTTATGATGGTACTATTTGACCTAAGAAATTGGGATGCTCTTGATTTTAAAATGATTGATTTTTAGTTATGAAATGTCTTAAAAATGTTTTTCTATTGTAAAGGGTCATAAGGATAATTCCAATAGACTTTTACAGTTAATTGATATACCAGAGTTTTATCAAACAAAGAGAAGTGTGAGATTGACTTGTTTATTCAAAAGAGCTTGACATAGATATTATTGAAAGACTTAGAGAACATGAGATAAACATGAATCGTGTTAAAAATATGACCACTTGGTATAAGTTGTGTCAAAGGCTAAAAAATTGTCAAACTATTATAAAACGACTAACCGTAAAGGAAAAGGAACTTTGAAAAAATGTTTTAAAAATAATTATTTTAATAATGAAATTCCTTGTTAAACATAGTTTGACCTTTCGTGGTTATAATGAGAGATTATATGACATATCAATGGAAATTTTTTGGGTTTAGTTTAAATGTTAGTTGAATTTGACCCAACTATCCAAGATCATGTTACACATATTATAGATGATAAGGTTCACTTTTATTATCTTGGGCATAACATATAAATGAGTTAATGTTTTGCTTGATTTTGTAATTAAAAATGAAATCGTTAGAAAAATCAAACAAACAAAGTATTTTTCAATAATACTTGATTGTACTCTTGATGTTAGTCACCAAGAGCAAATATATTTGATAATAAGATATATTAATATTTCTTTAATTAGCCCGAAGAGCAAGGATTTCTTCCTCTGCGTCTGCTGCTATTGATGTGTCCGCTCCCATTGACTCTTTTTGAGTAAGATCAGTAGGCGAGAAGCTCACATCCGGCTCCATAGAAGGAAAGATCAGAGTCATCTTATCTTGACTACTCCCTAGAAGCCCCCCAGGTATTACTTAAGCTCTTAACGATGCTTTGAATAGCAATCTTTCGTACCCCATTCAATAGACTTGCTGGGAAAGCTTAATAGAGTGTCCAACCAATCACGACAAGCAGCCCTGCACTAAGCAAGTCGTAGTCCCAGCTTTTTTTCTCGAGTTGGATTGGAAGAGTCAGCCTGCGGGGTAATTTTCACGTGTGCGCATTATTTAAGATTAGTCTGTCTTTTCTGGAGTAAGAAATCCAATTCGAGCTAAGCTAAGTTTACTTAGCTTGGGTTTACTTTAGAGCTCCTTAGATATGGCTTACTTACTTATATGATGCGTGGGAAGAAAATAGATGCGTGCCGGAGGTCGAAGCCTTCTATCAATCGCATGCAGGTCTATCATCTTTAGGCAGTCGCATACTCGAGTGGATTGCCCTATGTATCAGACCAAGAACCGAATTTCCCAATTCAAACCATGGCAAGACAAAGACCGATGATCTACAAAGAGGATTGCCGCACAATTCAAGAGTTGGTTGATCGTGTTGACAGGGTAGACCGTCAACTCAAGCATCGTTACGTGCCCTCATTTACATCCTATCCTCAAAGGATCAAGAATCAGTTGATCGTCTGTATAGTATAAATTGGGGCCCTATTTCGGGAATGAAAGGGGAACTCAGTGAAGAATCAACAATCCTAAACCCACTAGCAGGTAACCTACTCACTTCTCTAGGCACTAGGTACAAAAAGCCCAATCCCACTCGGGGATGGTATCGGCCA
>NC_021167.2:10683175-10685059 GCF_000331145.2 Cicer arietinum | reverse complement strand
CGGATCTCAAATGTATTGGTAAGGATCTCTCCCCTGCCTATTTGTTTGGAGGGCTGACAGTTGCTTGTCTAGCTCAGCCCCTACCGAGCTTTCCGGTAGGCATCAGTAAATTATATTATTTTTAATTCCCACTTACTCATGTAAATGTCAAAACTTCTGCCCCCTAAAAATGCAATTCCAACTCGGCCAGAGAATCAAAGGGCAGATGGTATGTCTTTCTATCCATCCTGATTGTTGGATTTTAATTAAAATCCGACTTTATGCGAGCAAGGTTCAAAACAATATAATCCGTCCTTCTATCAATCGAGAAAAAACATAAATCCAAAAGATTTCTTAATTACTACTACATAAAACACTACATTACATAAAAAACCACATATTACTTTCCTAGAGAACTAGAGCTTTAAAAGCATTCTGTTATGCTAACTACATTAATTAATTTCGAAACAGAAATAAGTCAAAGGATAGGCCTTAACAAGTAGAAAGAAGATAAAGGAACTACTTTTTTTTTTTCTAGTCTTCCCTGCCTGTCACCGAGTGTGACAGCCGGGACACAGCCTCCGAAATGAGTTCGAGCTGCTCCTTCCGCAGCACTTCCAGCCTTAGCTCCAAATTCCTTATGTTTGCTGCGGAAGTGCGAATGCGTTCGTCTGCCGCAGCTGAATCTACCGCTCGAATATTCCTTAAAAATAAATTGAGAGTTCTCCGGCGGTTTTGAATCGCCTGTTGTATTTGACGCATTTCCGCATCAATTGCGGAAAGCCTGTTGGAAGTTGCAACATCCATAGCTATGCTATTACGAAATTTCTTTGATTTGAATGAATTTGATGAAGAAGACACTTATTGAGCCTCCATTTATAGAGTGGTAGAGGAATCCCGCCATGCGTCACCGAATTTGATGGCAGGCACAATTCTGGCTAGTTCTCCGCACTACTTTTCTGCAGTTGAAGACTATCATGCCTGTTTAATGAAAAACTGGCTGGCTCTGGCTACCTTGCGGAGCAAACAAAATCTCCCCCAATCACACTGCCTGTATGAACAAACAAACTTTGTACAACCAGCTTACGTGGAAAAGATTCGATATTCTATGCCAATAGACTCGTGACATCCATGTACTGAGTCGTCAAATGAGCCACGTTAAGAAAGCCCAAGCTTATACGCATTGGCTGGCCCACAGGGTGCCCCACCCAATAGGGCCCGAATGAAAGACCCAAGCCTACATGAACCATCAAAGAAAGTCCTACCACACTAGATAGCTTAGAAATTTCCCATGGGAAAACCCTGTCTTATGTGACTGCGTGTGCTTGTTAGATTGCTTGGGGTTCTATGTTGGGCCCACTCTTTGTCACCTTAGGAAAATGGACTTATCGGCTGTCTTTCTGGGCCCTATGATGGACCTTTATATAGAATAGGAGAGGGCCAAGAATTCTTTTTCCCGTGGCACATTTAGTTCTGGTTGAGGCTTTCTTTACCCGGTATAACTGGGCTCGGAAATTCGCAGCATTGCGGCCTGACTCATCATAAGTTGGAGTGATGAATCCTGGCCCTCCCGAGCCTTGTAACAATTTTCCGATTGAATTAAGAAAATTACAAACTTGTCCGTTCCGTTTCACATTTCCCGCCAAATATAACTGAAATAAGATTCAAGAACGTTCTAACAACCACGCAACAGTCATGCTTCGCCGATTCCTGTTCCACGCTCCTTTCACGCGCACGTGATCGTTCTCTAACCACCGCCTCTAAACCGCTCCCTCACTCATAGTTTCGCGCATAAATACCTCTACCTCCTCATTTCTTTCATTTTTATTTGCATTCTCTCTGAAGGAAACCCTTCTCTTACTGGCCTTCTCACTCTTCTCTCTCCGCCATGGACATCTCTTTGCG
>NC_021167.2:10680145-10682979 GCF_000331145.2 Cicer arietinum | reverse complement strand
GAGCTAGCCACGGCGGCTCCTTCACTCTCTGACTCCGCGGCCACCGCAGCCTCTGCCTGGACCGGTCCTTCTACGATCTTCGCTCCATCAGATGCCTCCCTCTGCACCTGCTTCTCTTGCTCTTTCTCTAACCTCCTTCGTGAGCACTTCCTGGTCTCTTCACAATTGATTATATGCGGAGACTTGCTTTTGGTACCAAGATCGAGACCTTGAGTCCAGGCCGTTGCATCACCCTCACCTCTGATTCGGTCAATAGAAAGACCAGCACAACTGCTAGTGCTAAGGTCTTTATCGGAGGGGTGGAGATCACGCAACCTGATCTCTTCAACAACGGCATGGTGGTTATTCATGGCCTTCAAGGTTTCATCTCTCCGCTCTCTCCGTTTTCTTGCGACGTGGAGAGGATGACCTCGCTCTCGTTCCCGTTCCATCCAGATCATCATTCTGGTCAACATATCCAGACTTCCGGCTCGGTGCAGCCTGCTATAATGCGCCTGATGCTCAGAGATGCCATGCTCCGGCTCCGTAACAATGGCTTCAGCATCCTAGCCCTCGCTATGAAGGTGAAGTACGCCGAGCTTGTGACTCTTAACAATACAATATGACGGTCTTCGCCGTTGACGACCTTTCGATCTTCTCCGGTTCTCACTCTTATATCATATCAGCAACGTCAGGTTCCACATTGTGCCGAACCATTTCTTGTCGATCGCGGATCTGGAGAAGCTTCCGGTGGGGACTGCTCCGCCGACATTGGAACGAGGCCAACCGCTGCTTATCACAACCTCTGGTGCCGGTGGAGGTTTGACCTCGGCGCCGATGAGGATTAAGGTGCCGGACGTCATCCGCAACGTCAAGATCGTGGTGCACAGTGTGTACTTGCCATTTCCACATATTAATCCTGTGGCTGCGGCTTACGACAGTATCCTAGGAGGCTCAGAAGTCTCAGGAGGAGATCAGACGATGGAAGGAACGTGTGCTGCTCTGGATGGGCATGGAGGTTGTGGTGAGTCCCCGATGCCTCAGGTCAAGCCAATGGTGGAGATCGAAGATCACCATGGCCTGTAATTAATCCTGAAAGTGTTGCTTTGGTGACACGTCTCCGTTTATTTGTTGTCTTTTTTGTGGTCAGTCAAAGACAGAAGAAAGGGGCCGAGGAAGGGGAACCCCTTCGAGTACCAATCCGGTCCATGTGCTGGTCATTCTAAAATTTAGTCAGACTATAGCCTGGGAAAAATGACATATAGAATGTAGATCATATAAAATGAAGGATGATCTAGGGTAAGGCATGGGTGAGGGATTAATAAACTAGCTCGTACCACGTAGGAAAGGGCGTAACCCCACTCTAAAAGTCGTTCGGTTCCCCTCGGGGAGGTTGAAAAAGCTCTTCACAATAGGAGCAAAAAGAAGAATTGTCAAGGTTGTCGGCATATCTGCACTGCACCCGGCTCAGCTCAAGGTGCAATCCAAGCAAAGTGAGAAGAGCAGGCGCAAAATTTACATCCAATAATTCAATCATAAATGTTTTTTCATCCATAGCCAAAGACAAACAAACCAGTAACTTAAGTTGAGATTCTATGGTCTTTATATCTTCTCTATTGCAGATTATTTTTTGAACTTCAAATTAAAATCAACTTTTATGTGAAATATGATTTGTCCAAATTATCTATAAATTTGGTAGTATTTTGATGCGTGAAGCGGTTGCTAATAATAGTAACAATTATCTTTGATTCTAAGAATATCACACAAAGATTAAAAAAAAAAACAACGTCATATCAAGATGACCAACAACACAATCTTGCACTAAACAATGAAATCATAAATAAAACACGAAAGAAAATTAAATCTACGTGGTATTAACTTTTTTAAATAAAAGGAGAGAAAAAAATGTCTTGGAAAGGTAATTTCATATCCAAAAAATAATTATAAACCACTTCTTTGATGGCTAAAAAAGAAGTGAGGGGTTAGGTTTTTTTATGGAGGCGATTACACTGTTATTTTTTATGACCACTTCGTAGGAATCCATTGTTATTCATTTCTTCCACGTAGAAAGGTTCATTCCAAATCACGAGCAATTTATCTTGTTGTGAATCTATTTGAAAAACTCTTTGCCGAGCCAAATTATTGCTTTAATTTTCTCAACTTCTGCGGCAAAGCATAACAAAATACACTTAGACAATTTAGCTACAAATTGTCAATAGCAAGTAATTCTAAAATAAAATTCAAATGAATTAAATGATATTTTAACTAACGACGATATACTATAATGTCATAAAAAAAAAAACTAATACAATTTGCCGTAAATTAAGGCGAAGTAGATCATTCATTGATGGCTAAAATGTTGATGGTGCATTAGTATGACCAAAAGACATGATCAAAAATTCGTAGTAGCCATCAGAAGTGTGAGATGTTGTTGTGTATCCTCATGTACAATGCCTATTTCCTGGCAACCAAAATGCATGTCAATGCTCAAAAATTTTGTAGATGGAATAGGAAAATGATCCTTAACTATAATTGCATTGAGTGAGCGATAATATACACATAGTCCTTCTTCCTAACATATCAGAAATTATGGATGTCATTGTGCATAGAAAGGAGGTGCAATGTTATCTGTGTGAAGTAGATGGCTCAATCTCTTCACTTTACTTTTTACAATAATTTTGTGAACTATTTTTACTTTATTATTCAGAAATATTGATACTACTACTTAAGTTTTAAAGTGTGGTTGTTAGGAACAAATGCATGTGTTGTTTTCTTTTGATTTACTTGGGCTAGTTAGCTTTTGCCAATGTAGTGATTTTTCATTTTTAGCAAAAGTTTGAGTTATTTTTTTTTTT
>NC_021167.2:10658571-10679669 GCF_000331145.2 Cicer arietinum | reverse complement strand
TATCTCTACCAATGATACCAAACAAGTAAGAAAAAGTTACCAAACAAGAAGTAAGAAAAAGTTACTTAGCTACCAAAAAAATTGATCTAGATGTTACTTAGGGAAAGGAAAGGTAAAAAACAAATTACTAGATTCAACTCCAGGAGTAGGTATTTGTTGTGGTGATGGAACAGCTTCACCTCAGTCCCCTATTTGGAAATATTCGAGTAAAAGTAAATTAAATAATAAATTTTATTGTTTGAAATAATTTTGAAGTTGTTAATTTTAGTTTTTTTTTAGGGAAGAAGAATGAAATATTTGAGGTTGAAAAATATTATAAGTTAATTATATTAAGAGTTTATTTTTAGATTAAAAAAATTATATTTTAATTATATTTAGGTTCAATAGTATTACAACTTTTGTAATAGAAGTTAGATAAAATGATTATTTTAAAATAAAATATTTGCAGAGATGTGAATCAAATAATTTTTTTTTTCTGAATACTAAAATTAAAAAAAATTATAATGACAAGACTAATTGAAATCTCTAAAATATAAAAATTTAGAAATGAGACAATTTTTTGTCTACCTAATGTGAATGTAAATGGCATGATTGAAAATGTCAAACTTTTAAGATGGAATTTGTTCAAAATGCATGTAAAACATCTTAGTTACAAGGCATTGTATAGAAACTAAGGGTGGTTAATTATTATGTAATAATTGTGGGGTTCCTTGATTTTGTGGGTAATGATAGTAATTGTTGGTTGAAAAGTTGATATTCTAATTATGAGTGATAATATGTTGGGTCGAGTTAGACTTTGCTAGGTCTAAGCTATCAAATAATTCAAGGTTTAAATTTGACATGTGGCCTGTCATAGACTTACTTTTAAGGTTTGAGTTTGACATTGATAGATGTCTGATATGGTCTATTAACCTATTTAAAAATATATTTTATTTTAATATTTTTGAATAAGTAATCAAATATATATTTAAATAGACAAACGAGTTAATATGTCAATGAAATTAAGTTTTATTTTGATATTTAACATTACATTTTGAAGAATATAACTTTATATACATTATACTCAAATTATATTTTATAATAATACTTTTAAATATATCAAAAATTAAACGAGGTTAATATGTGTAAATTCCTAAAAGTTGAATATATAATAAAAAATCAAAATTTAATATAATAATTATAGTAGTAAAAAAATATTATTTATATTTATTTAAATAGGCCTACAAAGACTTATTTGTGGCATATAGTCTGACCTTTTTAACTAAATAATCTTTTTTTAAAAGCATTGGTTTTATCTGTTTAAAAAAAAAATATGGCCTGACATAGAATTGACCGTAGACGATGTCGTTCGGGCTGACCTATTCTTATCTCTAATTGTAATTTAGTTACTTTGTTTATTTTAGCCACATCTTATGCGTAAATTGTATTATAATATATTTATTTTGTAAATGTTATAATTGAATTACTTAATATAGAAAATAGAACGAGTATTATTTTGAACCTCAAATTTAATTAATGTCTCTAATATCTTGAGTGTGTAAATTCTTATCGAAAAATAATTTTGAAGATATATTTAAATTGATGGTATAAAGTGAAATGAAGTAGAGTAAAGTGAAATTAGATAACATCGATTTTTTAAATTTTAATTAGTCTTTTTTATTACATTAATCTATTTTACTCCATCCATGCAAAGTCCAAACATGCTTTAAAAGAGAAAGAGAGTTATGAAACTTGGGTAGTAGCGGTGGATTCAAAAATATTTTTTTGATGGAGATAATAAAATAATATATATTTTTTGATTAAAAAAATTATCAACGGTTATAAAATATATAATTATGATGAATAAATAAACTCAAAATACATGAACTTATCCAAATTATAATTATTTTCTACAGTATTTTATATTTAAAAAATATTTAACGAATTTGTTATTGTCAATACTATCAAATATATCACTCTATATATAGAACTAACAAATCATTCAACCACTTATCTCCTATAGATTGCGCATTGTATTTTTCAGGAAATTCATGATACAAAAATATCTTTCATCGGTTGAACAAAACTTGTGTAGGTGGGGAATGATAGAAATGTGAAAACATGTAGTTTTAACTAATGTATTCAACAAAGAACAAATGTGTGTTTTTTTATATGCAAATGATAGTAACTAGTTAGATTATTATACAATTAGTTTACATATTCAAACTCGAAATCTCTTATTTGAAACTTCTTCAATATCCTTTACCTCTTCAATCGAACCTTTTTCGTAAGATAAAAAAAATGTGAGTGGATAACTAGTGGTGATTTTAGTGCACCTAAAACTAAAAAGTCTTATAAAACTTAAAATAAAAATAATAATATTATCAAATAAAATATAAGTATTTTTTTTCTTTCATAAAATATAAAATAAAAAAAATTCTTCTGGGGGCAAGAGTTCCATAACTTAGAGGGGATCCGCCACCGTTGGGAAGTGTCTATTGGCAACAAACATATCTAATAATTATCCAAATGAGTATTACATCATAAAAATGGATATGAGTGAAAATTAAAAATAAAATCGATTGAAATTAATAAAATATTAAATAAATTAAAATTAAAAATAGTTAGAAGTGAACGCAAGAGGAATGTGTTCTTAATTTCTTTCCCTTACTAGTTGTTAATTTATGGGCACATCGGTCCTCCACCTTTCCTTGCTTAATATGGGCTTTGAGTGCTTTCTTTCTTAGGGCCCACAATGTGGCCCATTTAAAAATAGTTAGAAGTGGACGCAAGAGGAATGCGTTCTTAATTTCTTTCCCTTACTAGTTGTTAATTTATGGCCACATCGGTCCTCCACCTTTCCTTGCTCAATATGGGCTTTGAGTGCTTTCTTTCTTAGGGCCCACAATGTGGCCCATTTACTGTCAACTTCTTTATATGAGTGTGGGTCTTGAAACTTTTAATTAGGGTTGGCACAGACCAAAACAAAAAACTTCAATAGGGGCAGGCAAAATGACATGACATATATAACTTTGGCAATTGTGGCTTATTATGGTTTATAAATTAACCATCCATATACTTGAAATTAATTATATGACCAACTCCTCTAAAGTAAAGTAAGCAATTGACTTTAGAAAGAGATCATATAAAATAAATGGATATGTTGTATTCAAATATAAACAAATGTCAAATAGTATATTCAAGAAAAATACTTGCATGATCACCAACCTAAATAAAACTGATTTGGACACACAAATCATAAAAATAAAAGATTAAAATAATTAAATGATATCTATTTTTAAAATAATTAAATATTATGTAATTTTATGTGTGTGTGCAAGAAATATTTATTTGAGTTTGTGACCAAATAAGTATTTTTCTATATTCAAATTTAAAGTTGTTATTATTCTAAAAATATCCTTAAACTAATTTCAATCAATTTCTACCCCCACATTTCAATCGATCATTCAAGTATTAATCAAAATTTATGTATTTTATGTGTATTTAAAATAAAAGAATTAAAGAATTTCTATTTTTAAAATAAAAAAAAAGTATCATCTATTTTTATGTGTGTTTAAGAAATATTTATTTGGGTTTATACCCAAATAAGTATGTTAGTAAATATGTATTTACTTTTTTACATGAAAATAAAAAAAAAAAATTTAATAAGTGTAAAATATGTATTTTTGCTTATACTTAAGTATAAAAGAAGTAATAATAATTAATTTGTTATAATAATAATTTGTTTTTTTGAGACATAAAACAATAACTTTTTACTTTACATTATACTTACTTTTGATTTCTTTACTTTACATAATTACACCTATATTTTTTTAAAATTTATATTTATAAATGCAATTTGTTTAAGGCTTCTTTTAATTTTTGTTGCGTTCTTTTTTGCAGATTATTTAGAAGTCATTTAGTCTTTTAGAACACTGGTTGTTCCGTTCATTCATACGGGTAACATTTTTATATTTTTTTTAATGATTTAAAGGTTCTAATTTATTGGATTGTGATTTATTGACGTCATAACAATTTTTTTTATATTAAATTGTTAATGAATTAAATTTAAAAAAACAAGTCTAACTTAAAAGAATTGATATTATTATATTTTAAAATTATATCATAATAATTATTTTTAATTATAATTTTTGAAGTAAGTAAAACAAAATTAATAATTTGACAGTTGAAACTGTTTGACACAATAGAAAATATTTAAATTGATCGTATATATAAATTAAATCTATAATAAATTAAGTTGAAATTATTTGATAAAATAATTATTGATGTGACAAGATTTAGGGAATTTTTTTATTTATTAAAATAAACAATATTTATTAACTTAAATCATAGAATAGATCCATTTCATAAAAATTTGTTAAAAAAATTGAAATAATTGAATAAAGAAAAACACTCACAACGCTAAAGTTAGTTATTTTATTTATCTCACACTAAATTGCTTTTAATTTTAAATTATATTTATTTATTATTGATGTATTCTTATTATTATTTTTTAAATAGTCAATATTACTAATTAATCGTTAGATGATGAGTTGAGCTCATGACCTATTTGTCACTTGAATTCCTACAAATCACTAAATTACGTTATAACTTCCGACTTACTCTCAATATTATTAATGTAAAATAGAGAATAATAAATTTGAGTGATGATTATAATATTTATTAGATGATACAATTAAAAAAAAGTAATTAAAGTTACGTTGGAAACTAAAAATGAGAAAAATATTTTTTGAAAAATGTGACTATTATGAGATAGAAATAGTAATTTTTTTTTTCTCTTCAAAACTATAGCCTTCCTCATATTTTAAATGTTTTAGTTATCTTTATCTTTTAATTTCAATTTTGTCTCTTAACTTTTAAAAGCTTCAAGGTGAACACTATGATACCAATATGATCATTTACTAACACAATTTAGATTAGGGATCGTAAAACGGATCAATTTGTCCCACCTCGTTCTACTTTGTCATGAAGCGTTTAAAAAAGGACGGAGTGGATCAACTAGTGCAGGCTAGAGGGTCGTCATGTCAATTTTTAGTTAATTAATAATTCATAAAATTTATAGAAAAAATATAAATAAAATAAATTTAAAGACCACTCAAGGAAATCGAAATATAAAACTAATGAGTCAAATAAAAATATAGAAATTATTCTTTAAACTTCAAGATTCATCATCCAAAACTATAGAATATGCTGAAGCCACAATCGTGAAATCATAAAACTTTAACAAAATCCTCTAATATTTTGTGAAATGGTAAGTAATTATTTGTGAAACAACATAAAAAATATTAATATTTATACTAACCCTAAAGTTAACTATTGATTATGTTAATTGAGTTGAGCTAAAACTAAGAGAAAAATTATAAAGCAGACTTAGAGCTAAGCGGGGCGGCCCAAGTAGTGGTGGCTAGTTGAAAAATTCAAGTCTCCCCACAAAGAACGAAGGAGAATTATATTATGCACCCACACACCTATATTATTTACCCTTTTAATCATTTATAATAAATTCCAAAATTGATAGTTTCAGAAGTTTTAAATAAAGATTACATTTCAAAAAGTTTCAAAATTTTCAAAATCTGAAAAGTTTCAAAATCTTGAAATTTTCGAAAATAAGGATTATATTTCGAAAACTTGAAAAGTTTCGAAAGTTTCTAAATTTGGAAAGTTTCTAAATATGAAAAGTTTCAAAAATTTCCAATTATAGAAAATTTTGAAATTTTCCTATTTCGAAAGTTTTGAATTGTTTGAATATTCTGGAAATTATCATTTCGAAACTTTGAAAACTTTCGAATATTTTGGAAAGATAGGTGAAAAACTGAGAAGTTGAAAAAGTTGAAGGTTTTATAAAGAACAAAATTGTATTTTTACTTTGATTGAGGGGTAGCAGGTTTAGATGTGAGGATGCATGGTAGAATCCTCAAAAAATAACTAAAACAATCTAATTGAAAAACTTTAAAAAAAATTAAAGGACTAACTTTAATTATAAAAAAAAAAAAGAAAAAGATAAAAAATGTATATTTTAGCATTCACTTATTCCATATATTCATTCTCTCAGTGAAAAGTAATCTTGTTTGAATCACCCTGACATCTTAGACGCAAACCCTATTGATGACGTAGCCTAGGACTTATGTGGATAGCATGTTACCATATACTTTTCTTAGAAACTTCAAATTAATTTTATTATTTTTTATAATTATTAAAATGATTAATAATTAATTATTTTAAAATAAAATTATGAAATTTTGAAAATAAGGATCTTTTTGATCTTCTTCGTGGATCATTTGATCCCTAAATAACCCACAAATTCATTGAATGTGATAAACTTTTTTGAATAATAAATGAGACACGCTTAATATGAACCTTTGTAGACATAGATGCTTCTGTTTTTTATTTGACTAATGACCATACAAGTTCACTTTCTTCAATGAGATTGATAATTCCACATTTATCCCATTTACAAATCCATCAAACTGAAAGCATGACCTTGAACAAAATACTTCAAACTTTACCAAAACACATGCAAACAAAGATGTTGAGAATCCTTTAATGGAGTTCAAATACAAAGAAATTGAGTAGAAACATGTATGTGAAGGAGAGATATGTTGGAAAAGGAGAAGATTATGGTCACCTTTTGGGAGAAGATTATGGTCACCTTGAATCCATACTTCTTGTGGTATCTTTCCTCATACACTTCATATTGGTGATTGATTTGATATATAGACTGCATACAAAACAACTTCTACACAAAATTCTTTTGGCAGATTCGCTTGTTTTTTAGCATGCTTTGTGTCATATCAAGAATTGTTATTTTTTTCTACCACACTATACTTCAAGATGGTCTTGAAAGTTGGAACAATAAACAAACATCTAGTTTCATTATCTTCACATAACTCTTGGAACTATTTGGAAGTGAATTCATCCCTTTACTTAGTTCACACTACATTAAGCTCACAAACATTTTCTTTCTCCTCTAAACCTTTGATTTTTTTTGAAGGCGGGAAAGACGGTTTAAGTATTGCTTAAAGAATTAAACCCATATTTTTCTTAAAAATCATCAATGAAAAGGACGAAATAATTATTTTTACCTAGTGATATTGTCTTGATTGCCCCACAGATGTCAACGTGTATTAACTCGAGAAGCTTATGGGCTCTATCGCTTGACTACTTTGGAAAACTCACCTTGAATTTCTTTCCAAGTAAACACCTTTCACATAAACAATCTTGATGATTGATAGAAGATAGTCCTCTCACCATGTTGTGATTCGACATCAAACTTAAATTTCTTAAGTTTAAGTGCACAAATCGAAGATAAGATAGCTATGAAACATCATTGTAGCAAGCTTTGAGACATTTTGCAACATCATTTTGGATATTCAACAAGAACATCCTATTCTTTTCAATTGGATCTTTAATTATGGGATTATTTCTCCCATATTTGATAGAAAGACTAAATTCTTTCAAGTGAATATCATAATATTTTTTCTAAGAGTTGTCTGAGACTTAAAATACTATTCTTCATGCTCTTTTTCCAAACATATGGTTGCCTACACCTTTGTCAAAGTATCGTGAGTTTTCTTAGATTCCTTCATTACTTCCACATACTAACAACACTAATTCAAAGTTATCATCTTGTTCTTCCATATAATTAGTCTCCTCCTGAACTCTATTCTTTGAAATTATACATTATAAAAAATAGTGGTCAAACTTCTAACAATTGTAGAATTGAATATGAGATTTATCATACCTTGTGTGTGAGTATCCATGGTATGTTGATTAGCTTTCTATTGATTAGATTTCTCTTACAAGTCCTCTTGATTAGCTTTCTCTTTTATCATAACTATTGTTGAAGTTTGAACTTCGTCCAACATTGCCACATCCAAATTGTTCTTGATTGCGACCTCATCCTTGACCTTTACCTTGACTTTGATGACTTCTCTCATTTCTATGACTTTCTTCCTTCTTTTTTAGTTGCAACTTGAAGATTTTCTCGGTGATCTCTTGCTATTTCTTGTGGTTCTCCTCATATGGTTGCAATGTTCCTTGAAATTGTTCTATAGTCATAGTTTTCAAATCTTTGGTTCTCCTCATATTGTCACAATGAACTCTGTTTTTTTTATAAAATTTATTATTTAGGTCCTTATCATAAACATGTCTATCTTTATATTTTTAGTTTGTTAAAAATCATTACCAAAAAAGTGCATAAATATAATGTAATTTTCGGATCCGATAAAGAATTTTCCAGCACACACTATTCATGGTATGTTGAATCACATCATAGGAAGGTCAAACCACATCGAAAATTCACCAAATTTAATATGCATGGAGTTAACACATATATAAAAAATTTCAATTGGTCCCATGTCAAAATAATTTTACAAACATTACCAGTAATACAAACACTAACCTGTGTTTAAAAAAAAAAATCAAATAATTACAAATACTCACTTCAAACATATTCTAAGTCACCATTCAAGCTACAAAGGTTAGATAACTCAATAATAATTTTCCTCACATGCATGAAGCCTCACAACTCAGTTTCAAACATTCATATAAGGTAAGGTTAATATCACGCAAGGAACCTCATACTTTTCTAAGACAAGAGCTTGTTGTAAAACATTCATCAATCACGTTGTGTGCATGTAAAAATCTACAATATTTAATTTTATAAAACACCTAAAAATCAAATCTCATGCAATCAAGAGTCCTAAGCAAACCCTAAACGAGGTCTTAAGGGAGTTATCCATGTTACCTCTAGAAATTCAAAGTAAGGAACATCAATCCTTAAAATTCTTAAGACTTTTTTGTCAAAAATAAATTGAAAAATTCAATCCAATGCCCTAGTTACTCATTCCCTTCTCTTAATTTTGATTTAGCACAAAACAAAAAATTTGTCCTAAAAAAATAGGAAGTTAACAAGAGAGTAGAATTGTGACGGTGTATCGAAGTCCACTGTGGAAATCTGAAACACCCTTTCTTGGTATGTCCTCCTTAGTAACTTCCTCCGGAGACGATGGGGCCAGTGCCTCCATAAGTCACTCTTACTCTATTAATCTTTACATTTACACATGCAAGAGTATGTTGTTACATCTCTATTCAAATCTCTTAACCTTTATTCACTCATACTCGTTTTATCTTTATGATGATTTCATTCACTTTTTGGACTGTTATTTGATTATTTAAATTTGAACAAGAAACGAAAAATTGTTACAAAATTCTTATATTGTTCTCTTGTTGTATTGTGTGTTTTTTTTATTTTTTATTTTATTGTATCATTGTTGCTCTATTTTGTATATAGAGTGATAAACATCAAACACATTAGCAAACCCTAAACGAGGTCTTAAGGGAGTTATCCATAGTGCTCTTATCATGCGATATAGCATCACTCTTTATTAATTTTAGTCAAAATATATATTTCTTTTTGTATTTTTAATTTTTTCTGCATATGTGTAAGTAATGTGATAATGTCCTCCTCACCTTGTTTCTTTTACACTCAGAAAAAATAGTATTATTTACTTTCAGTTTCAGACTGGCTGAAGTCAAAGGGAATAGGAAAGGAAAAGAGAATCAATGGATGTTGTAACTTTTATAGTTGGAAAAGTAGCAGATTACATGGTGGTTCCTATTGGACGTCAAGTTGGTTATTTGATATTCTACAACAGGAATTTGAAGAAGTTAGATGACAAAATTAAGGACCTTAATGATGCAAGAGAAAGAATAATTCATTCAGTGGAAGTAGAAAGGAGATGTGGTAAAAAAATTGAAACGAATGTGGTGAATTGGTTAAAGAAAGTGGAGGAAATAATTGAAAATGCAAATCGACTTCAAGAAGAGTCTCTTCATGCAAATGTCAAGTGCTCGAATTTTATTTTGCGTCAACAACTAAGTAAGAAAGCCACAAAGATTACAAATGTTGTTGAAGTACAAGAAAAAGTGAAGTTTGATAGCATTGGGTACCTTCCCGAAATCGAAGATGAAGTTTCTGAAACAAGAGATGGTGAAAATTATGAGTCAAGAGAGTTATTTAAGGAGAAGGTTAAGAAGGCTCTAAAAGACTCTAACTCTAGCAACATTGGAGTGTATGGGCTATGTGGTGTGGGTAAGAGCACTATGGTGGAAAATGTTTATCACATAGCCAAACAACACAAATTGTTCGACGTAGTTGTTAAAACAAGTGTATCAAATAATCCAGACATCAAAAAAATTCAAGGGGAGATTGCTTACGTGTTGGGTTTGCAGTTTGATGTGGAGCCTATTTCTTGTAGAGCACAACGTCTAAGACAAAGAATCAAGATGGAGAAAAATATGCTTATCATTATAGATGATGTATGTAGCAAACTTGATTTGAAGCAAGTGGGAATTCCATCATATAATGAAAATAATGGTCGCAAAGTGGGAAATCCATCATGTAATGAACATAATGGTTGTAAAATGGGAATTTCATCATGTAATGAATATAATGGTTGTAAATTGCTTATAACTTCTAGAAATCAAGATGTGTTGTGCCAAATGGATGTTCCAAAGGATTTCACTTTTAGACTTGAACCTCTAAGTGCAAAAGAGGCTTGGAGTTTATTTCAAATTAAGGTAGGGGTTGTGTGTAAAGATGTGAATTTGAAAGATGTACCATTTCAAATTTCGCAAAAGTGTGGAGGTTTGCCTCTTAACCTAGTGACGGTAGCGAGTGCATTGAGATATAAGAGTGATGTACATTCTTGGAAAGATGCATTAAGACAATTACAAAGTTATGATTTTGGGGACGCATTAACTTGTTCTGCTTTGGAGTTGAGTTACGAGTCATTGGAGAGTGAAGAAATGAAAGAAACGTTCTTGCTTTTTGCTTTAATGATAGGTGTTGATGTAGAGAAATTTTTGAATTTCGTAATAAGTTTAAACATATTCAAGAGTATTAATACCATTGATGATGCAAGACACAGAATTTACAAAATTATAGAAACTTTGAAGGAGAATTGTCTATTGCTTGAAAGTAGTAGTAAAACAAGTGGAGGAAAGATCGAAATGCATGATTTTGTTCGTGATGTTGCTATCCGCATAGCACGTAGGGATAAACATGTATTTCTAAGAAAATCCCCGGATGAAGCAAAATGGCCAACACATGATACATTAAAAAGGTGTTCACAAATATTCTTATATGGGTGTCATACTCACGAGCTTCCTCAAACTGTAGATGCTCCGAACCTTAAGCTTTTCTTTTTAAATAGTAGAGATCGTTCTATAGAAATACCAGAAACCTTTTTTAAGGGGATGACAAGCCTTAAAGTCCTAAGTTTAACATGCTTCAACTTCTCTTCATTGCCCATTTCATTTCGGTCCCTAACCAACCTTCACACTTTAATTTTGGATTTTTGCATTTTGGAAAACACGGATGCAATAGAAGCTCTGAAGTATACAGTTAAATTATTGCGTTAGCTTGAAGTATCTTTTACCACTTTCTATAGCCACTGATTGCTCACATCTCAAAGAACTTCATATAAATTCATGTTGGAACATGAAGGAAATTGTTGCAGAGGAGAAAAAATCTAATAAGTGTGCACCTATCATATTTGAGTTTAATCAATTGAGTACTTTATTGCTTTGGAACGCAAATGATCTCAATGGTTTCTATGCTGGAAATCATACTCTAACATGTCCATCTCTGAGAAAAATTGATGTTTTCAATTGTGCAAAATTGACTTTGTACAAAAGTATTCTATCTACATGCAGCTCCCAAACTAGCTTTCAAGATGACAAATTCTCAATTTTAAGACAACAACCACCTTTCATTATGGAAGAGGTATGTATATAATATCATGTAAATTTAAGAATAGTTGAGATTTATGTTATTTTAGGACTTTATGTTATTTATTTTTGCAAAAATATGAAAATATGTGGAACACTTTATATTAAAATTTATTTAAATAAAAAAATTAAAAATGCTACAAAATTGTTTCAATCTTTTAGGTGATTCCAAACTTGGAGGAGTTAAGATTTGAACATAAGGATGCTAACATGATATTGCAAGTCCAAAACTCAAGTACACTGTTCACCAAAATAAAATTTCTTGGTTTGTCTAATTATACGAATGAAGAGACTACATTTCCTTATTGGTTGCTCCAAAATGTGCCAACTCTTGAGTCCCTAAGTGTTGATTGGAGTTTCTTAAAGAAGATATTCCAAGATGAAGGAGAAGGACAAATAAGTGACACACGGCTCAAAACGTTGACATTAAATGGATTACCTAAACTTCAACATATATGTGAAGAAGGGTCCCGAATTAACCCAGTTCTCGAGTCCCTGGAATACTTATATCTTCATGGTTGTTCTTCTTTGACAAATTTGTTGCTGTCTTCTGCCACACTTAATCATCTCACATGTGTGGAGATAAAATGTTGCAAAAGGCTTAAAAGTTTATTTAGATCTCTTGTAGCTCAAAGTTTGGACAAGCTCACAACATTGAAGATAAAATGTTGCCATGCACTTGAAGAAATCATTGTCAGAGAAGAAAATATTGTTGACATTGCATTTGTTAATTTAGAAATATTAATGTTGGAATGTTTGCCAAGCCTCAACAAATTTTGCTCTAGTAAGTGCTTTTTAAAGTTTCCATTGTTGGAGGAAGTCATTGTGAGGGATTGTAACACCCCGTTTTTCAAAGCGAGGGTATAATTTTTTTTTTTAAAAGTAATTAAAAACAAACAAAGAATTAAATCAGGAAATGCCTTTGGATAAATAATTGAGTCATTATAGTTTACAAGCAGCGGAAAGGTTTCTCCAATTATAAATCCAAACCATTTACACAACAACAAATGGTACATGGAACCCATTCAAATAAGATGTCAAACTGACAATATTAGTATAAGTACAGTTTTCCAAACTAAAAATACTCCAATCCAAAAAGAAGGACACCTAGTCCCTATACATCATCTTAATCTGATCATCCTACCAAAAAGCTATACACCCTGAGTGATCTCCACGCGCCCCGTGAGATCCTCTTAACGTAACTGCAGTCAAGCGTTCCCATCTCCATTCCCGTCCGTAGGGTACGAACCGGTAGGACCGTCCTAACTCTCATCTGAGGGCAAAGCCCAGATTTCCACAATAATTGTAAAGGGTCACCAACCAAAAAAATAACAGTTAACACATAGCAATTAAGTTTTTAAATGCTCAAAATAACTTTTCAACTAAGCATGCACCTTAACAGGATTTTCAATATGCGAAAAGTTCATACAATACTTTGCCAATTAAAAATGAAAGTAAAATGAAGTTCTCAATCTCCTAATTAACACGTAACAAATCAAGACATGGATAAGTTAATGAGTAATCAATCATCTAACTCAAACTGAGGATTTTCACTGAGCCAATCGATTGGGAAATCGATTGGGGTGAAGGTTTTTAATGAAAACAGAATCCTGGGCTGAATCAATCGATTTGGCAATCGAATGAGTGAGTAATGAGTCCCCAGGTTTTAAGCCAATCGATTTCCAAATCGATTTGGTCGAATATGGATGAGTCCCTGACTTAGGCCCAATCGATTGGGCAATCGATTTCGTAAATGATTTTCGAAAACTGATTACAAAATCGATTGGCTAATCGATTTTGTCAATTTGGCCAAGTCCCTGTTTACCCATCCAATCGATTGGGAAATCGATTTCCCTGATCATTTTTCCAAAAATTTATGAATTAACTCAAGTCATTTCTAATCAAGTCCACAACCTAACACTTAGCAATTCCTACGCGATTACCACGGCAAATGGGATTTCGAAAACCATCATACTTACACACAATAATTAACACATAACACTTAGCACCTTCAACGCGATTACCACGATAAATCAAAATTCAAAACACTCAAACATAGACTCGAATCAAACACGACTCGCGTGCCAAGCACCCTAATGCAATGCGTATATGCCAAAATGCATGGACTCGGAATTCCAAACCAAAACCCTCCTCGAAGGGCCGTAAATCATAATTGTACCGCCTATCGCAGGCCAAAGTACCAATTACCGAGGTGCCACCTATCACGGGTCAGCACGATTTACTAAAATGCGTAAATCATAAACGTACCACCTATCACGGGTCAGTACAGTTTACCGAGGTGTCACCTATCACAGGTCAACACGATTTACTAAAAGAAAAAGCGTGAATCGTAAACGTACCGCCTATCACAGACCAGTACTGTTTACCGAGGTGCCACCTATCACGGGTCAGCACAATTCACCAAAAACGTAAATCGTAAACGTACCACCTATCACGGGTCAGTACAGTTACCATGGTGTCACCTATCACGGGTCAACACAATTTACCAAAAACGTAAATCGTAAACGTACCACCTATCACGGGTCAGTACAGTTACCATGGTGTCACCTATCACGGGTCAACACGATTTACTAAAAGAAAAAGCGGGAATCGTAAACGTACCGCCTATCACAGACCAGTACTGTTTACCGAGGTGCCACCTATCACGGGTCAGCACAATCCACCAAAAATGTAAATCGTAAATGTACCACCTATCACGGGTCAGTACAGTTACCATGGTGTCACCTATCACGGGTCAACACAATTTACCAAAAACGTAAATCGTAAACATACCACCTATCACGGGTCAGTACAGTTACCATGGTGTCACCTATCACGGGTCAACACAATTTACCAAAATGAAATGCATGAGCATACACAGACTCCATTCACAACAATCGTTAAGCAAATGCAGATATTAAAAGATTCCCCATTTTTAATACCCATTTAACTTAAACGACTTTCAAACAACATTAATTAAATAAGTCATTAAGAGATTCCCCGTTCTTAATACCGATTTAACTTAATGATTTTCAAAACAAAACGTTAAGCAAACAGTCATATTAAGAGATTCCCCATTCTTAATATACTTTTGACTTAAACGATTTTCTCGCAAAACATTCAGTAAACGAGTCATTAAGAGATTCCCCATTCTTAATACTCATTTACCGAAACGATTTTCAAAAACGATAGTTAAGTAACCGAGACATTAAGAGATTCCCCATTCTCAACGCCCAGTTAACTTAAACATTTTCCTCAAATACACATTAAGTAAACCGAGGTATTAAAAGATTCCCCATTTTTAATACTCGTTTAACTCTAATGGTTTTCAAATTCCACAGAAACAAATTCAAACATACTTTCACATTCAAACCATAATTCACAACAACCACACCAATTAACAAACATCAAGTTTCATTTACCCATAATCATACACAATGACATTCAAATTCATTTACCACGAAACATTCATCACTATAAACAAAACCTAACTCTTAGGGTTTTACCCGTAACGCACTAGTTTGGTTTTTCCCCAAATCGATACATTAAGCCCTAACAAATTCCTTCCCACACAACCACAGATAAGTCCCTAATGCAAACTAGAAGTTTGGAAGGAGCCCTTACCTCAAAGTTAGCTTTATCGAGAGTTTCCGGTTCCGCGAGAAATTCCGGTAAAATCTCCGCTCGCAACGCCGCTTCCAAATTAGTGCACTAGCACCGTAGCACGGAGGTGAGCAACTTTCCCTTCTATCTCTTCGAGAAAAGAGGTTTGGATCTAGGAGAAACGGAGGGGTTTGTGTTTGGATCTCAAAAACCGTATTTCTTCGTTTTCGAATCAAAGAGGAAGAGTGGAGTTACGAAAACCTTGATCTAACCCTCACCCAACCTTGGGTCACTAGTTTTGAAGGAAAGGAAGCAACGAAAACGAAAAATGGAGGAGGATGGAAATTTGGTTTTTTCTTGCGTGACTGAGGAAGGAGATGGAAAATTCTATTTTCTCTCCTTTCAATTTCTTTCCTTTGTTTTTCCTTTCTTCCTTTTTCCTTCCTTCCTTTATATACTATTTTCTTTTCCTTTTCCTTCCTTCTAGTTTTCCTTTCTTTTTCCCTCCAAGCAAACATATATATATAAAATAAATATAACTTAACAAATATCTCAAAATCTAGATATTTATTAAATTACCGTTTCACCCGAAACGCCTTAAATTAACCGTAAAGTATTTTCCGCAGTTAAATTCAATTTATTTATCGACGAGAAATTCTAATTGGCATCGAAATATCTTTTTGATTATAAAACTCCAAAATATTATTAACTTTGGCTTAAAAGCCTCCGAGCCAAAATCCAAAATATACCAAAAATACATAAAAGGGTACTTTAAAATTATGGGTCTTACATTACTCCCCCCCTAAAATTAGTTTCGTCCTCGAAACTATGCATCGATAAATAACTCTGGGTGTTGTTCCCTCATCTTGCTCTCCAGTTCCCAAGTCGCATCTCCAGTAATTGGGTTCCAGATCACCTTGACCAACGAAACATCCTTGGTCCTCAACCGCTTAATCTTCCTGTCATCAATTCTCACGGGTGGTACTTCGAACGACAGGTTATCCTTTAGCTGGATCGTGTCTGGTTCGATCACGTGAGATGGATCTGCGAGATATTTCCTCAACTGCGACACATGAAACACGTCATGGATATTGGACAGTATCGGAGGTAATGCAATCCGATAAGCAACCGGCCCAATTCGTGCAGAAATCTGATATGGTCCAATGAATTTCGGAGTCAACTTCTTCGATTTCAAGGCTCTACCTACTCCAGTAGTAGGTGTGACTCTCAGAAATACATGGTCACCCTGTTCGAATTCCAAAAGTCTGCGACGCTTGTCCGCGTAACTCTTCTGGCGATCTTGTGAAGTCTTCATTTTCTCCTTGATCTTCCTTACTTTAGCTGTGGTCTGTTGCACCATCTCTGGTCCGACAATCATATTCTCACCGTCTTTATACCAACACAAGGGCGTTTGACACTTGCGCCCATATAAAGCCTCATATGGTGCCATTCCAATGCTCGCGTGGAAACTATTGTTGTAAGTGAACTCAATCAACGGAAGTACATCATCCCAACTTCCTCTATCATCTAAAACACATGCTCTCAACAGATCTTCCAAGGACTGATTCGTCCTTTCAGTCTGTCCGTCCGTTTGTGGATGGTAAGCTGAACTCAATCGTAGCTTCGTTCCCAACGCTTCGTGCAATGCTCCCCAAAAATGCGATGTGAACTTCGGATCACGGTCTGACAAAATGCTTGATGGTACTCCGTGTAATCTCTAAAGGTTGCAACACCCCAGCAGGTCGCTGATGTTCCACCTTGTACGGAACATCTACCTAGTACCAAACTTAAACACTAAGTATGACGCCGACACATTGAGTACAATGTATCATTAACCAATGATAGGGCTTCCCATTCCTATCAAGAATGATCTTGGGTTACTGTAGAGGTAAACACTCAAATTAATCGAGAAGTCCCTATTCTGAATGGTTATTTGACAAGTAAACATGCATAATTTACTGTCAAAGTCTTAGCAGTAAAGTAGACACGGACAACTTCAAACAATTTACATAATCCATAGCAATGAAGGAATGGGTTGCCCCCGAATCAGAAAGTGTAGTTAAGAGGTTACCTGTAATCGCACAGTCATATTGAATCAGATCGCTAGATAAATCAGCGCCGACGCAATACACCTGTCCTCTAGCAGTAGGAAGAGTAATCCTAGCTACATCCACCATTGGTTCCACCTTCGGAGCCTCGCAATTCCTTGCAAAGTGCCCTGGTTTATGGCAATTGTAGCAAGTAGTACTGTCAAAGGTACAAGCATAAGCATAATGTCCTTCTTCTCCACATCGGAAACATCGTATGCCTTGTCCCACTTGCTTCTCAAGGTCTTGGTTCCCTGGGTTATCCCGTCCCCCATTGTTATCATGTGGTCGATTATAAAATTTAGCAACCTGTTTTCCCTTGTTCTGATACTTCGCCCGACTAGGTCCTCCTGAGTTAAAATTCCCTCCTCGGCTAGCTCTCTTATTCTTCATCTCCTCAACTTCTCTACATTTTTCCACAAGAACCTGGAAACGTTGAATTCCCAAGGGTAAGACAAACTCTTGAATCTCATACTTTAGTCCGTCTTGGAAACGATGACACAAGAATGGCTCGTCAACCTCTTCACGGAAAAATCTGAAATGCCTTGATAGTGATTCAAACTTAGCAGCATATTCGCCCACGGTCATGTTCCCCTGATGTAGTTTCAGGAAATCATCACCCAGTCTAGTCCTGGTACTCATCGGGAAGTATTTGTCGAAAAACTTCCCTTTGAAAGATTCCCAGTTCACCTCCTCGTGAGCTGATCTCATCAACAACCTTGTACTCCTCCACCAGTACTCAGCATCTCCTAGTAGCATATAAGTGGCATAGTTGACCCTCACTCCCGCCTGACAGTTAATCATTTCGAAGATCTTCTCCACTTCTTGGATCCATTGATTTGCTTTCTCTGAATTCTCAGTCCCCTCAAACTTGGGAGGATTGTAACGACGAAAGTCTTTTAATCCTCTTGACTCCGCAGCACGGATCTCTCTTCCCCTCTTTTCGAGATCACGTTGAGTCTTGGCAGCAGTCTGTGCAGCAACAGAAGCAGCCAGGTTATTCATAGCCTCCGCCATTCGGTCATTCTTATTGACATTGGCTCTCGGAACGTCATTCCTCCTTGGCAGCATGGTTTCCCTATAAAACCATCATCAAGTAAAGTCTTAACACTACTTCAATAATTCTAAGAATAACTTCCGACCACAACCGCACATAATAATTATTATGAACTTGACAACTCAAACCACCTAAACCGACACATGATCAGACAACAACTCGTAACCTACAATCTAGAACCAAGGTTCCACAGCCCCCAAAGAAAACCAAACCAAAGCTCTGATACCACAATGTAACACCCCGTTTTCCAAAGCGAGGGTGTATTTTTTTTCAAAAGGAATTAGAATAAAACACACACTAGCATAGTGTCCTTCTCCCCCACATCGGAAACATCGAAGCACTTATCCCAATTGCCTCCCGAAATTCTGGTTCCCCGGGCGACTCTGCCCACCGTTGTTATTCTGTGGTCGATTATAAGGTTTAGCAACTTGCTTTCCCCTGTTCTGATAATTCACCCGACTAGGGCCTCCCGAATTAAAATTCCCTCCTCGGCTAGCCCTCTTGTTTTTCATATCTTCCACTTCTCTACATTTCTCTACCAGTGCTTGGAAACGTTGAATTCCCAAGGGTAAGACGGAGTCTTGAATCTCATACTTCAGTCCGTCTTGGAAACGATGACACATGAACGGTTCATCAATTTCTTCACGGAAGAACCTGAAATGCCTCGATAGTGATTCAAATTTAGCAGCATACTCGCCCACAGTCAGGCTCCCCTGGTGAAGTTTCAGAAAGTCGTCACCCAACTTAGTCCTGGTACTCATCGGAAAGTATTTGTCTAAAAACTTTCTTTTGAACGATTCCCAGTTCACCTCCTCGTGGGCTGCTCCCATCAATAACCTTGCACTCCTCCACCAGTACTCAGCATCCCCCAACAACATATAAGTGGCATAGCTGACCTTCACTCCCGCCTGACAATTTATCATTTCAAAGATCTTCTCCACTTCTTGGATCCATTGATCCGCCTTCTCTGAATTCTCACCCCCCTTGAACTTAGGAGGATTGTAACGACGGAAGTCTTCTAACCCTCTTGATCTGCAGCACGGATCTCTTTTCCCCTCTTTTCAAGATCCCGTTGAGTCTTGGTAGCAGTCTGTGCAGCAACAAAAGCAGCCATGTTATTCATAGCCTTCGCCATTTGATCATTCCTATTAGCGTTGGCTCTCGGAGCGTCATTCCTTCTTGGCGGCATGGTTTCCTATAAAACCATCATCAAGTAGAGTCTTAACACTACTTCAAATAACTCCAAACTAACGTCCATAATAAATATATTGGACTTGACAACTCAAGTCACCTAAACCGACACATGATCAGATAACAACTCCTAACTTATAGGTCGACCTACAATCTATAACCAAGGTTCCACAGCTCCCAAAGAAAACCAAACAAAAGCTCTGATACCACAATGTAACACCCCATTTTTGAAAGCGAGGGTATATATTTTTTTTTTAAAAAGTAATTAAAAACAAACAAAGAATTAAATCAGGAAATGCCTTTGAATAAATAATTGAGTCATTATAATTTACAAGCAGCGGAAAGGTTTCTCCAATTATAAATCCAAACCATTTACACAACAACAAATGGTACATGGAACCCATTCAAATAAGATGTCAAACTGACAATATCAGTATAAGTACAGTTTTCCAAACTAAAAATACTCCAAACCAAAAAGAAGGACACCTAGTCCCTATACATCATCCTAATCTGATCATCCTACCAAAAAGCTATACACCCTGAGTGATCTCCACGCGCCCCGTGAGATCCTCCTAACGTAACTGCAGTCAAGCGTTCCCATCTCCATTCCCGTACGTAGGGTACGAACCGGTAGGACCGTCCTGACTCTCATCTGAGGGCAAAGCCCAGATTTCCACAATAATTGTAAAGGGTCACCAACCAAAAAAATAACAGTTAACACATAGCAATTAAGTTTTTAAATGCTCAAAACAACTTTTCAACTAAGCATGCACCTTAACAGGATTTTCAATATGCGAAAAGTTCATACAATACATTGCCAATTAAAATGAAGGTAAAATGCAGTTCTCGATCTCCTAATTAACACATAATAAAACAAGACATGGATAGATTCATGAGCAATTAATCATACAACTAAAAATGAGGATTTTCACTGAGCCAATCGATTGGGCAATCGATTGGGGTGAAGATTTTTAATGAAAATAGAATCCTGGGCTGAATCAATCGATTTGGCAATCGATTGACAGGATAACGGAGCCCCTGACTTAATACCAATCGATTTCCAAATCGATTTCCTGAAGGTTTTTAGTGAAATTTTGAACTCTGGCTTGATTCAATCGATTGGGCAATCGATTGACAGGATAGCTGAGCCCCTGACTTAATGGCCAATCGATTTCCAAATCGATTTGGTCGAATATGGATGAGTCCCTGACTTAGGCCCAATCGATTGGGCAATCGATTTCGTAAATGATTTTCGAAAACTGATTACAAAATCGATTGGCTAATCGATTTTGTCCATTTGGCCAAGTCCCTGTTTACTATCCAATCGATTGGGAAATCAATTTCCCTGATCGTTTTTCCAAAATTTC
>NC_021167.2:10649856-10656776 GCF_000331145.2 Cicer arietinum | reverse complement strand
GCTCGCAACGTCGCCTCCAAATTGGTCCCCTAGCATCGTGGCGTGGTAGTGAGCAACTTTCCCTTCTATCTCTTCGAGAAATGAGGTTTGGATCTAGGAGAAACGGAGGGGTTTGTGTTTGGATCTCAAATACCGTTTTTCTTCGTTTTCGAATCAACGAGGAAGAGTGGAGTTGCGAAAACCTTGATCTAACTCTCACCCAACCTTGGGTTACTAGTTTTGAAGAAAAGAAAGCGACGAAAATGAAAACGGGAGAAAGGAGGGAAATTGGCTGCGGGTCAGAGGAAGAAGACGATGGAAAAGTCGAATTTTCCTTCCTTTCTTTTTCTTTCCTTTGTTTTTCCTTTCTTCCTTTTTTCTTCTTTCCTTTATATACTCTTTTCTTTTCTTTTTCCTTCCTTCTAGTTTTCCTTTCTTTTTCCCCCCAAACAAACACATATATACATAATAAATATAACTTAACAAATATCTCGAAATATCTAGATATTTGTTAAATTACCATTTCATCCGTAACGCATTAAATTATCCGTAAAGGATTCACCGCAGTCAATTTCAATTTATTTATCGACGAGAAATTTTAATTGGCATCAAAATATCTTTTTGATTATAAAACTCCAAAATATTATTAACTTTGGCTTAAAAGTCTCCGAGCCAAAATCCAAAATACACCAAAAATACATAAATGGTACTTTAAAATTATGGGTCTTACAGGGATTGTCCTCGCATGAAGGTTTTTTCTGATGGAAACACAAGTACACCAAATCTTCGAAAAGTGAAAATTGCAGAAAAGGACCAAGAACAATTTTGGAATAGAAACATAAATGATACAATAAACAACATGTTTGTAGATAAGGTATGTTTGACTTACCAATTTATTTCTTGTGCAACAATATTATGACATGCACTTCAATATGTTGTATTTTTTATGATGAAAGTTTTTTTTTTTTAAATAAAATTGAGGAAAGATGAATTATTATTAATAGCAGTGACACTAATAACCATTTTACGAGAATTTGAACGAAGTCCTTTGTGGAAAAACAACTATTTTGTCGATTTTAAAATTATAGAACACTATAATTTGTTTCTTCATTGTATAGTTGATATATTATTATTAATTTGATTGATTAGGTTGCATTTCGCCAATTCAAATATTTATCTTTATCAGACTACCCTGAGCTAAAAAACTTGTGGTATGGCAAATTTGATGGGAACATTATGTTTAGCAATTTGAAATATCTAGTGGTGGAAAAATGTGATTTTTTATCAGATGTACTTTTTTCATCAAATGTATTACAAGTGCTACATGGATTGGAAGATTTGGAAGTAAGAAATTGTGATTCTTTAGAAGTTGTATTTGATGTGAAAGGTATGAAGTCTTCTAAAGAAATATTGAACAGTCAATTGAAAAGATTGACTTTGTCTAACTTGCCAAAATTGAAGCAAATATGGAACAATGATCCTTATGAAATTATGAGCTTTGGAAACTTATGCACGGTAAACATTTCTATATGCCAAAGCTTGTTATATGTCTTTTCATCTTCACTATGCAAAGATCTTGGAAATCTTGAATTGCTTGAGTTAGACACTTGCGAAGTGAAAGAAATTGTTGCAACGGAATATGAAGGATCAATGGAAATTAGCTTTAATTTTCCTCAATTGACTCAAATAAGACTACGTCTTTTGACAAACCTTAATAGTTTCTATCGAAGAAAACATACTTTAGAGTGTCCTTCATTGAAGGTTTTGAATGTATATCGTTGTGAAAAATTAAGAATGTTCTACTTCAATGGTTTAGACCCATTGGATCATGATGAAAGTCACAATGATATGCTATTTCAACAACCCATGTTTTCTATTGAAAAGGTAAATAACATTTTCTATCTTTATTTCAATCATGTCATGAATTATCTCGTATTTATTTGAATAGTTTTGGGTGTTTAATTTTTGCAGTTAAGCTCCAAGTTGGAGGATTTCACAATAAATGGGACAGATGCATTTAGAATGTTGAATGCTTACTTTCAGGAAAATATATTTTCTAAAATAAAAGTTCTTCGTTTGCAGTGCTTCAATGAAACTCCAACTATTTTTCTGAATGATTTCCATGCAGTATTTCCTAATCTTAAATCTCTTATAGTGCGATATAGTTCTTTTGAAATATTATTCCCTATTTCAAAAGGAAGTGCTGTTGGCAATCTCAATAAGAAAATTTCTAAGCAAATAACAAAATTGTGGCTTTACGAATTGGAAAATATTAAGTATATTTGGCATGAAGAACTTCCACCAGACCATCCTCTACTACAAGATCTAGAAAGTTTACTAGTTTGTAGTTGTCCAAGTTTGTTAAGTTTGGTACCATCGTCAATTTCATTCACATATTTAACCAATTTGGAAGTGGACACCCTTAAGACCTTGCTCTCTTGATGGGGATAGAGAGAACCAGAGAACCAGAGAGTTTTCTCCTTAGGGTTTGTGAAACTGAATAGTCTTGTTGTGTTTGCCTTGGGGACCATTACCCCTATATATAACTATTATTAGTTATATCCCAAATTGCAGTATTTCCAATTCAGCCCCTCGTTAAATTAGAAACTGCCTGGTATCTACACTATTAATTTTCATAACTATTATTCTCTTTAGCCATAAACTATTATATATTATTTGACCCCTAGTTTATTGGCTAATTATATAATGACCCTAACACACTTTATTAATTAATTATATATGTGACCCATAAATCTTACAATATCCCACTGGTCACACATGTATCCTTAGGAGTGTGTTAGACTTTATGACGTCAAAAATGTCATTATAATTACCTTGAGTATAATCCAAATTGTCCTGTCCATTAATCATATCAGCACATGGAACCAAAGAGGCTTTCGTCATAATAAGCATAACTAAACCCATCAATGATCACCCGTACTGACACAACTAAATGACATAGACCCATTATGAAAAGTGTAGCATGAAAATTACATGAAGTTGGTCAATGCATGTCAATTTTCAACTGGTCCTACTTTATCGAATGAGATCATATCATAACTTAAATGTACAAAGTAACCAAAAACTGAATACTTTAAACTTTATTTCTGATCAGAAAGTCCAAATACAATGTATTTGTACTTTACAATTAAACATAGAACATGAATTACATAATGGACGAAACTCCCACTAAAATCAAGATTCCTCAAACTGTAGCACACCCATGTGAGCAGTATGCTCATGAAAGACCTTGGGTGGTAGACCTTTAGTGAGTGGATCCGCAATCATGGAGTTTGTCCTTAAGTGTTCTATGGATATCTGTCCACTTTGTACCTTCTCTTTAACAACTAGGAACTTAATGTCAATGTGCTTTGACTTGGTTGAGCTCCTATTATTGTTAGAATACAGGACTGCTGATCTATTGTCACAATACAACTTGAGTGGTCTTTCAATCCCTTCAACTATTTGCAGCCCCGTGACAAAATTTCTCAGCCAAATGCCCTGGTCAGATGCCTCATGAATTGCTACGAATTCTGCTGCCATGGTTGATGAAGCAGTAAGACCTTGCTTGGCACTACGCCAAGAAACTGCTCCACCAGCTAACAGAAAGACATAGCCTGAAGTTGATCTTAAGCTGTCTTGGCATCCCGCAAAATCCGAGTCAGAGTACCCAGTGATCTCTAACTGGTCTGACCTCCTATATGTGAGCATGTAGTTTCTTGTTCTCTTCAAATATCTCATGACCCTCTTGGCTGCTTTCCAATGGTCAAGACCTGGATTGCTTAAATATCTGCCTAAAATCCCTACTATGAACGCTATGTCTGGACGCGTACATACTTGGGCATACATAAGACTCCCTACAGCTGAAGCATAAGGGATCTTTTGCATTTCTTGAATTTCCAAACTTCCCTTAGGGCACTGTTTGAGACTAAACTTGTCTCCCTTAGCAACTGGGGTGTCCCCTGGTTTGCAATCCTGTAACCCAAACCTTTTGAGAACCTTATCGATATAGCTCTTTTGTGACAATCCAAGAATACCTCGAGATCTGTCTCGGTGTATCTGAATTCCTAATACAAAAGAGGCGTCACCAAGATCTTTCATCTCAAAATGCTTTGATAGAAATTTCTTAGTTTCGTGCAACATGCCTATATCGTTAGTGGCAAGCAGTATGTCATCAACATACAAGACCAGGAAAATATGTCTGCTCCCACTGAACTTATGATACACACAATCATCAACTGTATTCATCTCAAAACCAAATGAGAGAATTACTTGATGAAATTTATGGTACCATTGACGAGAAGCTTGTTTTAGCCCATAAATGGATTTTCTTAGTTTGCACACCATATTCTTTGGGTCTCCCAACACAAAGTTTTCTGGCTGCACCATATAGATCGTCTCATCAATGTCGCCATTGAGAAAAGCTGTTTTTACATCCATTTGATGAAGCTCCAAATTAAAGTGAGCAACAAGAGCCATGATTATTCTTAAAGAGTCCTTCGATGAAACCGGAGAGAAAGTCTCTTTATAATCAATCCCTTCCTTTTGAGTATAACCCTTAGCTACAAGACGTGCCTTATATCTCTCCACATTACCATTGGAATCCCGCTTGGTTTTAAAAATCCATTTGCAACCAATGGGTTTCTTTCCTTCAGGTAATGGGATAAGTTCCCAAACTGAATTGTCTTGCATAGACTTGTACTCCTCATTCATTGCTTCGATCCACTTATCTGAACGAGAATCTTGCATGGCTTGATGAAAGTTGACTGGGTCGTCTTCCGTCATGCCAACATTTTCCTCTACCTCATTGATAAATACTACATAATCATCCGAAATAGCATTTTTCCTTTCTCTAGTGGATCTCCGCAATGGAGCTGGCTCTTGAGGCACTTGTTCTTGAGGATCTTGAATTTGATCTGGATTTTGTTCTTCCTGAACAACCAGATCATCTTGAGTTTGTTCAATAATGGGAAAGTCAATTGGTGGAAGAATCAGTTCTGGAATTGTTACCGATTCTTCCTCAAAGACAAAATCTTTAACCTTAATCTTCCCCCCAAACTCAATATCCTCAAAGAACGTTGCCGTTCCCGTCTCAAAAATTGTTCTCAAATTAGGATCATAAAATTTATAGCCCCTTGATTTTTCTGAGTACCCTATAAAATAGCTGCTAATTGTTCGGGGTTCAAATTTCTTTTCATTCGGCCTATAAGGCCTTGCCTCAGCTGGACATCCCCAAACATGAAGGTGCTTCAGACTAGGCTTACGCCCAATCCAAAGCTCATAAGGTGTTTTAGCCGCTGCCTTAGTTGGTACTCTATTAAGAATGTATGCTGCTGTTTTTAATGCCTCTCCCCAGAGTGACTCTGGCAAGGTGGAATGACAAATCATACTCCTTACCATATCCTTAAGAGTCCTGTTTCGTCTTTCAGCTACACCATTCATGCTGGGTGACCCCGGCATAGTGTATTGTGGGACGATTCCACATTCCTCTAGGTATTTGGCAAATGGTCCCGGACGTTGTTCACCTGAACCGTCATATCTGCCGTAGTATTCACCACCACGATCAGATTTGACCTTTTTAATTCTTTTATTAAGTTGATTCTCAACTTCTGCCTTAAAGGATTTGAACACGTCTATTGATTGGGACTTTTCGTGAATTAGGTAAAGGTAGGCATATCTAGAATAATCGTCTATGAATGATATAAAATATTGTTGACCATTCCAAGAAGGAGTTGGAAATGGCCCACAGATGTCCGTATGTATCAATTCTAAGACGTCTGTAGCTCTATATGCGCCTAATTTCTTATCTTTAGTCTGTTTTCCTTTAATGCATGCTACACAAACGTTAAAGTCTGTGAAGTCAATGGAATCTAAAATTCCATCTGACACAAGTCGTTCAACTCTATTTTTAGAGATGTGACCTAGACGCTTGTGCCAAAGCACCCCTGAATTGAAATTGTCAATTTTCCGCTTAGTACCACGTGATTCCACATTCAAGGTTTCATTATAGTTAGCCACAGTTTCCAACAAATAAAGATTATCATAACCAGAAAGTAAACCGGTTCCAACAACATTCGAATTTAAAGACAAAGTAAATTCTTTATTCCCGAATGAACAATAATATCCTGATTTGTCCAAATAAGAAATAGAGATCAAATTCCGTCTAAATGACGGTACAACAAAAGTGTCTTTTAAATCCAAATAATGACCGGAACTTAATAATAATCTAAATTTTCCTATGGCTTCAACTTCTACCTTCTTCCCATCTCCTACATAGATCCATCTTTCAGTATCACTAGGCTTTCGGAAGTTCAGGCAACCCTGCATTGAAACACTGATGTTAGTAGTTGCACCAGAGTCTAACCACCAAGTGTTTCTAGGTACTGAAGCTAAATTAACCTCAGAACAGACCAAAGACAGAATCATACCTTTCTTAACACGCCAAGCGTGATATTTGGCACAATCCTTCTTCACGTGTCCAGAACTCCTGCAGAAGAAGCAGTTGTTATCCTTAGTCTGCTTCTTTTGTTCTGGACCCTTAGCAGCAGCTTTGTTCTTGGGCTCCTCAATTCTTTTCCTTTTGCCCTTGTCTTTAGAGATGCTAGTAAAGTGAGCACTTTCAGTCCTATCTTGCTTCAGCCTGTCCTCTTCTTGCACACATAATGAAATGAGCTCATTAAGAGTCCATTTCTCCTTTTGACAATTATAAGTCACCTTAAACTGACTGAATTGCGAAGGAAGAGACAGCAATACTAAATGAATGAGTAAGTCATCTGACAACTCAAGCTTTAGACCTTTAAGCTTAGAAGCAATGTTGGACATCATCATAATGTGCTCTCTTATATTTCCCTTGCCTTGATACTTCATGGAAATTAAATTCTGAAGCAAAGAACTTGTTTCAGCCTTATCACTTTTTACAAAGCGTTTTTCCATCTCAACAA
>NC_021167.2:10611999-10648846 GCF_000331145.2 Cicer arietinum | reverse complement strand
TCATTCAAAATGTCAAACTTGACTTGAACATATATTTATTATATCCAAATAAAACAATATATAAAAAAAATATTGTTTACTAATATAAACTGTGTTTATTAGTATTTGATAATTATCAAAAAAAAAAAAAAATTGTAACCGGAAACAAAAAAAATATGAATTCTATTATATATATACAGAGATGAATTCAGTCCAAAATTATAGAAGTGTACATCTATAACTTTTCCAGTTCCAGCTAAATACAAGAGTGATGCCCTTTCTCAGAACAATATAGCACTGCTAACAAATATAAAACTCAGGAAAGATAATTGCAAAAGATGAAGAAAAAAAATTAACCAACAAACAGGCATCTCACAAAATCTACATGCTTACTTTTCCGTTTATTTTTATTTTCAAATAATCACTAACAAATTGTTAATCTGCCCGACTATACAAGAACATCTTTGCAATCCTAATTTTCATGATTAATTAGCTAAAGCAAGTAACACATGCAATCATCAGTAGCAGGATCTAAAATAGTTCTCCCTGTTTGAAGCACAAGACACCAAAACCCAAAATATTGAAGGAAATAACTTCTGTGTTTCGAATCGAAAAACTGCAACCTTTCTAACATTTGGGGAAAAAAAAAAACAATGGCAAGCAAATACAAAAACTTGTTTGAAAGCTTAATTACTTGAAGTACTGGTACTAATTAACCTTTATTAATTTGGGTATAATTTAAAAAAAATACAGAATCCATAATTTATATATATCCAAAATTCCCAAATTACAAACCCTAATTTTTCAATCATGTCAAAATTCCCAAATTGAATCCTAAAACAAAGACAATAACTGAATTTCATCATGAATTAAACATGGTAGCTCTGATACCAATTGATGGAATACAATCCCTATAACCTTATGCTCAATTAATCCATGCCAATTACATGATGAATAACCAAAGGTGGAAGCGTACCTGTGGGAATTGCCATTTATGAAATCCTGGGATGATGATGATAGAGTCAATGGGTTGGGTGATCTTCCTCAGCAAAACACCCTTAAGACCTTGCTCTCTTGATGGGGATAGAGAGAACCAGAGAACTAGAGAGTTTTCTCCTTAGGGTTTGTGAAACTGAATAGTCTTGTTGTGTTTGCCTTGGGGACCATTACCCCTATATATAACTATTATTAGTTATATCCCAAATTGCAGTATTTCCAATTCAGCCCCTCGTTAAATTAGAAACTGCCTGGTATCTACACTATTAATTTTCATAACTATTATTCTCTTTAGCCATAAACTATTATATATTATTTGACCCCTAGTTTATTGGCTAATTATATAATGACCCTAACACACTTTATTAATTAATTATATATGTGACCCATAAATCTTACACCACATTCTAATATGTTGAATGAGACTAATATATCCTCCTCACATTTGCAAGGTACACAATTCACAAAATTCTTATCTTTTAAATATTTTATTTTTCAATATTTTTTTGTTGTGAAGTGTTTTTTTTTTATAAACAACTGTTAGTATATGTTAGTTATGATTTGAACTATGGTCATTTTGAGTTACGTTTTTGTTTATTTGTCCTTCTTATATTTTGAATCACTAGAATTATTATTAATCAAGTTGATGATAAATTAATATTTTGGTAACTTTAAAAAAATACTTTAGTACTTATTGGTTTAAATAAGTTAAGACTCTTTTTATTTTGAATAAAAAATTATATTAATAAACGTATTAATCCAAGTATAAAATATGCTAAGATATTTAAGCAAAAGATTAACTTATATTAGTAAAAACATAAATTAATTATTAAGTGCACAATAAACTCTAAGATATTTTTTATTTTAAATCGAGACATTATTCTATCACCCTAAATTTCATATAAAAAAACACACAACATAAAGTAAGAAGACAATGTACTTTATATATCACCATAATATACATAAATTACATAAGAATATGTGTTCTTCACACTCCCAATTACCAAGCACCTTAATTATTTTTTGAAAAAAAAAACACCTTAATAAACAATATGAGGACCATCTCCATTGGATTTTTAGGCCATAAACATGAAACCAATGTTATTTATTGTATTACCCGTTTTTTTTATTAATTAGTTTTAAGTTTGAGAGTATTTGGGATAATTGTAAAAGATTTGGTTACTTAAACATCAATATAAGGTAGCTAAATATAGTACATGCCTAATTAAAAGCAGTAAATCAATTAATAAATAGTAATAATTGTTTAGGAAATAGATTAATCGGTTATGATGAGTTGAGTAATCGATTAACACATGAGCAGTGTCAAACGATTTTGTTTTTACTTAATTATTCAATTAGGGTTTTGTTGCTAGTCAATTACTTATTAATTAGAATTCAAAAATAACAGTTTTTCTAGTCTTAAGTTGCCAATTCCAAATTCTATCTTTTAGTAACAATTTGATTACTTAACATGACTATATAAGGACGCTTTAACTTCAGAAATTTGTATGGTTTAAGATTGGTAAGTTCAAATGTCTCGTAAATCCTTAAACACTCATAACCTTTTTCAAATCTAAACTGACTTGAATTCTATTTGTTGTTGTATGATCAAAAATTCGAAGAGCTTCTAACCATTTCTTTTCTCACCAATAAAAATCATTCTCAATCAGTAAAGTAATATCAAGTTTTGTATTTCTATTTATTTTCATAGGAACCTTAATTTTATTAATTAATTGTATTCTATTTGAATGTGCATATGTCGAGCAACAATGAGTCATTGTTTTTTACAAAATAAAGTCATTAATCGACAATCCATCGATTAAAGTTTAAAGAGGTTTTTGAATCTAGATATGTATTAAGTAGATTAGATATGTTTATTAAATAAGGATGTCATGTGATCCCTAACTCTGCACCAACCATTAATTTGTTATGACCATTGTAGGGGAAGAGGAATAGGTTATGTGTAGAGTTTGTTTTAGATCATCTTATATGATGTGTACCTTTTATTCAAATTATGAAAAGTAGATGATGTTATGTTGATATTTGATCCTTATTATGATAATTGATGTTTAGAATGCCCCTTTTTTAATGAAATTGTATTATATTATGTTTTTGGATGTAGATAAGAGATAAATTGATTAATATTAGTTAGATAGTGACATGAGAATAATCTATCAACTTACGTTAAGATAGAATAATCAATGAGAATAACTATTAGAACTACAATATATGATCCAATAAGAATAATAGATTAGTAGGACTTTGTTAATCAATTAGATAGTGAATCAAATTTAGAAAAAAGACCAAGTTATTCCTAATCTATTAGAGTCTTAGGATTAATCGATTATATTAAGTTAAAATAATTAATCAGATAATTAATTCATTATTAATAAGGATTAGATACTAAATGATAGAATAAAGAATTATGGTTTAGTCAATATTTAATTATTATTGATATTGATTATAAATACAAATTTGTGGTAGCACACTTAGGCGTATATATTTGTTAAGTGTTATTAAACAGTGATTGTCGATTATGAATGTTATTATGTCATGTATCTTATGTGTTTCATTTCACAAAGTATGACATGTTTGGGGGTTGTGTCATAAGAATTAAACTATGATTAGGGTAGTGCTATGGTATTCTGTTAAATATTGAATCTCTTTGGTTATATACTATTGTGTATGGTGTAGTAGGTGGCTTTTTTACTTGTATCAACCAAAAGTTTGAAGGATCAAACGTGAAGTAATTGATGATTATGATTTTTGTCACCTTATCATGCATGCATTATTGATAGTGTTTATTGTATATGCTAAAATGTTGATTGTGCATTTAATATACTTTACTTCTTGATAATATTTTGAGAATGATGACTCACATTTGTTTGTTTACCTTATCGTTGCTTACACACTATGTGTGTGGGTAGATGATGAGACAACTGCACATGAAACAATCGCTGAAGAGGAAGAGATAAAGGAATTGACATGATGCTAATGCAATAGATTATAGTTTATAATCTATTGATTGTCAACATGTTATTTTGAAATTTTACAGAGTCAGTTATGATTGATTAGTGTGAAAATAATTTACGCTGAATTCTTTTGATTTTGTTATTTTTATATGTTTTTGAATCATGATATTTCTATGCTTAAGCCATGATTGAATCAAAAGTTTTACGAATTAAATTTATTTGTGTTTTTATTATATTGCACTTTAAAATATTTTTAGAATAGAAGATATTATATTTAATATTAAGTAATGTTATTTAATTGTGCCAAAAGAAAAAACGAATGTTTGTTTAATATTAATATCTTAACCCTTCATGCCATCTAACTCCGTACCAATTACTAAGTTTTACTATCACCAATCAGCATTATTAATTATTGTATGTTTTTACTTGATGATTAATAAATTTCAACTATGCACTTAATTGATTATCTCTCTTTTTTTAATCTTTTATTTAATATTTTAATGAATTAACTATTTTACCTATCAATTATAGTTACCTTTTAATCCATTAATTATTGCCTTAATCGATTAATTATTAGTTTTTACTATTACAATTAATTGACGATCTTATTTACCTAATGAATTATCTAATATTTCTAATTAGTTGTTGATTAAAGTAATTGATTATCTAATCATCCTCGTCAATTATTTAATCATTGTAATTAATCATTTATCATTAACATTGTCGCAAATCAATACTTACTCTATTTTTGTGTTTTTACTAAATTCTTAATTTCGATTACCCTTAGTGGCTAATCGATTATTTAATGATCTATTTAATTAATTATATCATCTAATTGATTAATTTTTTAAACAAGTGACTCTAAATCTAAGAGAAAGTTGAATAAAATGTTAACTTTAAAATGTACAATATATTAAATAGTTAAAAATATTAGGTGAATCATCGTTTTAGTTCAAGTATATGATGTTATCATTTCAGTCGCTAACTCAGTAAAAAAAACTCAAATTAGTCATTAAATCATTAAAATAGTCCATAAAAAATACAATTTACTATCATAAAAATTCTTGAAAAATACAATTTTACTGTCAAAATAGTTCGTGAGCGTTATAACGTTATAAACTAAATTGAGTGACATTTTGATGATTTTGAGACTATTTTAGATTTTTTTGTTGAGACAAAATTCAAAATAACAACGTTATATACTTTTAAAGACTCAAATGATAGTTAAAAATGTGTTGCTTAGAAATAAATATTAAAGTAAACTTGCGAAATAAAATAAAAGAGATCAAGAGATAAGTGATAATACACAAAAACAACGGTTATTCCATTCTAAGAGCAGTTTTTCAAACAAAATTATTTATTTATAGAAGAATCTAATGCTTCAAAAGATACCACATCTCTTCAACAAATGAGATTGGTATACCAAAGAGATATAAGTGATTAATATTCCAAAGTGTAGATAAAACAAATTGAATCTGAATCCTCAACAAAGTGTCTACAGCTTTCTCTACTCATCATTCGAACCGTTGGGTTAATCCGAAAATTCAAATATCACTTATTAATTAATTAATTAAATATTATAATGCAAATTTAATTTAATTTTTTTTAAAAAAATGCACCCAAAACACGTACTCTTAAGTTTTACATCCATCAAAAGTACTATGAGACAGTTGAACTATATATGAGAGATCCTTGCTTTGTAGCAATGGTGGAGAAGAATTAAAAAAAAAATAAAGGAAAAATAAAGAAAATAAAAATCGAAAAAGACTTTGTACATAAAATAAGTAACAGTGATTGTGGGTGTTTAACAATTTTTTTTTATATAAAGGATCAACCTTAAATATCAGATCGATTAAGAAAGTGGCAAGATAGAAGCAATATGCACAAAAGAAGAATAATTTCATAATAAACAATATGGTATAAAAGCTTTAGAAGAAAAATATTAAAAGTGAACAAGAGAGTACTAGCAAGGAGAGGAAGAGGAAGAATTGATTTAGAAGAAGATTGTCAATTGGTGTGAGTTGCAAGTGGAAAAAAGGCTCCTATTTTTATGATCAATTTTATTTAATTTGTATAGTCCATATGTGCACATCTTAATCAGATATATATGTTTCATAATCAATTGTGTATTAGTCATAATCGATTATTCAATCTGTAACACCCCAAAAATTGTATATTCCATTTATTCTTATTTATACTAATAATTCTATTATTTATGTTTTATTGTCGTAATTCATATACTTATACAAATCTCTTAAATCTTATTTTAAAAAAATGACTGTTAGTCATTCAAGTGAAGTTTAATTTAAGAAGTACATATTAATGTGTTTGTTATAGTTGGGGATTAAATTAGAAATAACCCCAATATAAATCTCAAATTCAACTTCTAGTAGCTCATTTTGTAGTCAAAACAAAATTTGTCATTTGTAAGGATTTGGAGGAGCATAATTGACAATTCCCATCCCATTCCCCTTGCTTTAAAAACCCATAGGAAAAAAAATGAATGAAAGGAAGGAAGAAAGAGGGGGATGACAGAATTTAAAAGAAGAGAGAAAACACCACAATTCTTCATTTGCATGGTCTACCTCCAAGCCAACCCACATCATTCCTTTTCAATATATTCTTCTTACAACAATATTGAATACAAATGAGGAGAGTAAGATAGAAATAAAGAGTATTAGGTTTCATTCTTGAAGAAACACAAAGAAGATTGAAGATGGAAGTCAAATGAGGATTATTATCAATGAATGAAATTAAAACTCAACCTTAGAAAAAGACACAGCTCTCCCACATCTACAAGATAAGGTAACATAGAAAACCCTCTTAAAACCTCTCTTAGGTGTGCTTAGAGATCATGCTTTGCATGTTTGGGTATTGAGATAATCTTATTAAATTTTGTATAATTGATTATTAATAATGCATGTTAGGTGTTTGTATTAATTACTATGAAGAGTTGTTGTTTTATTATTATTGTTGAGTGTTGTGGTTGGGTTTGTGATGAGGTGATGACTGTTTAGTATTGGTAATTACTTGATTTTATGCTGAATTTTGAATGTATTTTACTTAGTTGATCATATTAACTTGAAAATATAAAGTTTGAAGTGAAAATAGTATGGTGTTGTCTTCGAACCCGTATAGGTATATCTTTGGTATTTTGTTCATAACTTTCTCCATAGATAGTGTTTTGAGCTGATTTCTATTCCATTGGAAAATAGACCTAATTACCAACGAAATAGGCACTGGTTTCACCAATTTTAATTGAGAATTGGTAGGGAAAATTGAGTTACAAGTTGGAAAATAATCTATTGTTATGTTTTGTATATGTATACTTTATTTTATTAAACTGTACTAATTGAATGTCTATTACACATAATAAGCATTATATTTATAAACTAGACATCTTAGGCTTTCCAAAATGTTATCATTTATTCAAATCGGATATCGTTTGATATTTTAATTAAATTACCAAAGTTATTGTGTTTGTGCAGAAAAAAATTATGACGTAACTAAGTTAAGATGAGTATAACAGAAGCAATAGGAATCGGTTTTGAGTGAAATCATTTGGACTAGAAAGCTTATTCCTATTACGTTGTTATTGTAAACTTTTATAGTTTTATATTAAATTTACGAATTTTCGTGATTTTATTAAGTAGACTGTTGTGTATTATGAGTTTCTGTGCATTAGTCATCTTGAAATATATATATATATCTTAAGCTAGGAAATTCATTTTTGAGTGGAACCAATTGCATTTGGAAGCTTAAATATAACACTCTTTTCTGGAAGTTTGATATGTTAAGCGCATGGTTTATGATGTGAATGGAGATTACTTATATGTTATGATTAGATATATACTATATTATTAGTATAGTTGCATATATATTTAGGGTTCATTCTAGCTAGATGAACTCTCCGTCTATATACGATGGAAGCAAGGGGTAAGCGAGGGTAAGTGGGGCACCACTTACGGACTTAATTATGTCCAATCTTACCAAAAGAGGTTATTCAAGTAGAGGACATTGAGTGAAACCAATGTAGTCTTTATGACTTACTTGATATATTGAGTTTAAGTCATTAGATTACTCATGTCTAATGGCTTAAAGTGTTTGAAAGATTTGAGGCTAGAGGTATTTGAATATAATTTATGAATAAATAGTATTATATTAATTTGAAGTATAGTTTACCGAGAGGATTTTCCATGCTTAGCACACCGACATGGTTGGAAAACATCAATAATTGTTTTCATTAAATCTATGTTACTGAGTTTTATGCTCACTATGTTGAGGGTGATGTTTTTCAGGTAACAGGTAAACATTGAAAGTTTGAGGAGTATCCGGATTTGCTCACCAGTCTTTCAATGTCATGAGTCAGAATCGGATCACGTCTTGAGTCTAGATTGGAGCCATAGTTTAATTAAGTCTCACTTGAAAGTTGTTTTGAATTTGTAAGTATTTAGATATTTATGAATTAAAAGTTTCAGTTTCGTTGGCATTGTGTATATTTTTGTTTCATTCATGTTAAAAAAATTAGGCGTTACACAATCAATTTAAAAACACAAAGATGACTTTTGCAGCTTTAATCGATTATACAAAATAATATAATTGGTTATGATGATTTTAAAAAAAACACAAAGAATGGCTCCACAATCATAACCGGTTATCACAAGTAATCAAAACTAATTATGATGTATACGAGAAAACAAAAAATTAATTTATGCGGTCATAACATATTATTGCAAATTCTAAGATCGATTATATTGTGCATATTATTGCGAATTCTATGATTGATTATGTCATTTTTCATATGGCTTGCATAAGTTGTATTTTTCAAAAAAAAAAAATCATAAGGATTTTCATGGATTTCATAAAAAAAATTGATTTAATTTTAAAAAACCATTTTAAGAAATTTATTTTGCGAGAATGTGGATAAATTTCAAGAGTGTTTTTTTTACTCACATTAAGATCCTAAAAATAAATAATAGATGAATATAAAAAAATTTGTGCAAGACTTTTTTAAGCATTTTGTATTGTTGTTCTTCTTAGCATTTCCTTTTGTCCATCATCAAAATATAATAATGAGGTCAAGATATATATTCACACTATTTAGTCAACTAATTGATTAATCTATATCATCTTATAATTAACAATTCAAAATGGTAAATACAAATTTAAACATAATCATCACCTTTCATCATCAACATTAACAACATCATTTAACAGATAGTTCCACGAATAATATCATTTAGAACAATTTAATCATCATCATAACAATTAATCATAAGTTATGGAGACACGTCAAGAATACTAAAGTGGAAAAAGTATAAGATTAATATTTAATTATTTTTTGTCAAAAAATTTCAAATATTTACAAAAAAAATGTTTATGATATTCTAAACACCACGATAAAAAAACTATTTAAAAATTTTAAAAAATATGTTTGAGTCGAATTAAAAGCACTAACATACACAAAAATTAGTTGAAGACAAAAAAATTAATAATTTTTTTATAAAAACTAAAAATAAAATATTAAATTTTACAAAGACTAAAAATAAATCTTAATTTAAATGATGATTAAACAATTTAACATGTCTTATTCTTATATATAAAATTGAAACAATTAGACAATTCTTTATCTAACCGACTCTATTAAATTAAAAATTAGTGAAAATTGATCTGTTTGCACTTGCTTTTGTTTCTATATTTTAATTTAGACAAAAAACAAAAAGAAAATGTATTTTATGATTTAGTTAGTTATAAACACACACACACACGCGATATCTTAGTTTAAATCATGACATTTTTTCTAACAAAAATATATCATGATTGGTCATTCAAGTGAAAATTTGGTCATATGTTATATTTATTATTATAATATATATTACTAATTGGCTTCTATTATTTCTCGTCCTGAGAACTCTGAAGTACTAAGGTTCCATCCTCAAAAAAGAGCTAAGTCAATTTTATTTTATTTTTTTCTACTAATTGAACAATGATTCAACAATGAAACCCTAAATTGTTGTTTTAACTTTTAAGTTGATTGATTTTATAAATATAATATTATGATGGTTTATATCTAATATGAATTTAATTGGTCTATATCTAATATAGATTTAATTTGTATATATCGATAACATAAGACTTTTCTATATACGCATTAATTGAATCATTCATTGTAGATTTTTGTGGATTATTATTAGTTGGATGTCCATTCCAATATATTTTTTTATACAAACAATCAATTAAATAAAAATATATGGTTGTAAATGAATCTCCAATATATATATATATATATATTCAAATACTTATAACATAAAATTTAAATTAAACCTGTAGAGCTAGCATGTTTTAGAGGACGTCCAAAAGTGTACGCTGGTCATTCATACTTCAACAAAATTAAGGGTATGGATTAGTCGTTTTGACTTTAAAAATGTCAATCAATCATTTTGACTTCAAAGAAAAAACAAAGCTGACAAATCAGTTCTTTGGGCTACAACAAAATATGGTGTAGGCTAGACATCTCAACTTCAAAGAAAAAATTAAAGGTGCAAGTTAGTAATCTTAATTTCAAAGAAAAAATAGAGTGCAAAGATAAGTCATCTCAACTTCAAAGAAAAAATTAAAGGTGCAAGTTAGTAATCTTAATTTCAAAGAAAAAATAGAGTGCAAAGATAAGTCATCTCAACTTCAAAGAAAAAATTAAAGGTGCAAGTTAGTAATCTTAATTTCAAAGAAAAAATAGAGTGCAAAGATAAGTCATCTCAACTTCAAAGAAAAAATTAAAGGTGCAAGTTAGTAATCTTAATTTCAAAGAAAAAATAGAGTGCAAAGATAAGTCATCTCAACTTCAAAGAAAAAATTAAAGGTGCAAGTTAGTAATCTTAATTTCAAAGAAAAAATAGAGTGCAAAGATAAGTCATCTCAACTTCAAATGAAAGATAAACGATGTGTGTTCATCATCTCAACTAAAATTAATATAAAATATGATGTTAGAGTAAATAAATGGATTTTGAATACCACACCCAAACAAAAACCTTTTTATATTATCAAATGTCAATTTTGTTCCCATTTCCATACACCAACAGACCCTTGTTTTCCTCATCATGTATCATTTTGTCTTTATTCTTACTTCCATTCCAATTTCCCATCTCTACCCCTCTTGTTAGCTTCTCTGCCTTCAAAGCCTCTGCTTCCCAATCCGTACGTACCACAACAACATATAGAAGTGATAAAGCACATGCCACCTGCGCAGACAAAAGCCCAAACCAAAGCCCACTAAACCCAAATTTGAACCAAAATGCCAAGCCCACTTTCTAATGTACTCTATATTAATCTAAGAAATGATCAATATATTATAAGATATTTGAAATATTACATGTACTTTTTATATGGAAGCTGCAATTATGGTAAAGTCCTTAGGGATTGCACTGGCTTAAAATCCTAAACTTTTAAGCAAAATGAGTTGGAACTCAACAACGCGGCCCACCCATATCTAAGAATCACAGTCCATGCCACATTGATGAAGCCCATTACGAAAGCACATCCTAATGCAACCATGGCTGCGAGTTTTGCCTTGTATGGTTTACCAGCTCCAAGCTCATTCCCTACCTGCATTACTTACGTTAAATCATTTATATTTTAAAATGCACATAATTTTTTAAAAAAACTTAAGTAAATTAATAATAATAATTTTTTTCTTTTTAGTAAGTGGTGGTGATAACATTTCTTATGTTTTTTTTTTCTTCAGGAAATATGAAAAACGATGATACCATTTCTCATGCTCATTTTGTATTGCTTATGATTATCATAGCAATTTTTGTCTTTGTTTTATTTTTATTATTTGTTTTACCTTTGTTGGTTGACTGATATAGATCTCGTCAAATCAGTTCACCATTACAAACGGCCAAACCGATAGAATCCGGTGAACTGATAGAATCTGGTGAACCAGTACAAATTATGGTGAGTATGGATGAGTTTCTAGATTAAATTTTGTACAATTCATCTATCCACATCATACTTAATCAAATAGTTTGTACAATATGTATGGAAGATTTTGAAAATAATAACATATTGTACAGCTTACTATGTGGACATGTATTTAACAAATATTGTGTATCCACATACCTAATAGGAGCACGCGATAAAGTTTGTCCAATATGTAGAGAAATAATTATTGCTTAGTTTGTTTTAAGACTTATATTGGGAGTTAGTGTGGTAACCTGAATAAAGTTATTTGTAATTAATTATTATATTAATTATTATTCGAGAAACTTTATCAATAAAAATGTCATGATGCATTTATGCTTTTTCAATGATTTACTCTAATATCAAGCTTTTTATAAATATTTTACCATATTGCATATGAGTCTATTGTTAATGATTGAAATCATTAGTTGATTTGTACAACAATTATCAAGTTGTTTTCACTGGACAACCGTGGTAGGGCTTACTCCTTAGCTCAAGAATCTAATTGATTTTTTATAAATAATTTTTTTTTAGCTATTTTGCTTTTAAATACCACCAAATTGAAAACAATTCTTAAAAACAATTTTTCAAAACATTATTAACAAACAAGTTTTTAAGTTTTCTAATTTTTAATTAAAGAATTATATATTTTTTTTAAACCGAATCAAACAAGCCTTTAGTTTTGAGAAATAGTTTTTCAGTTTGTAAAAATATAAAATTTATTTGATTTGTTTTTAAAAACTAATTTCTATTATAGTCTTTTTAAAAGTAAAAAAATCAAAGTTAAATGCATGTTTGAAACAATTTTGTATTTTAGTTTTTTAATTTTTTTTTATAAATTTGGTTGAAAAAACTGTTTTAAGGAATAGAATTAAGGAACAAAATTGTTTGAGATACTTGTTTCAGAAAACAGTTTTAGATATGAGAGAAACAAATCTATTTAGTAATTGAATTTTTTAAAACAGTTTTTGAGTTGTGAACTAAAAAGACTATTTGATAATTTAATTTTTAAAATTGATTTTTCTTATATTAAATAATAAATAATAAAAGTAAAAAAATAGAAAAAATCATCTAATAACATTTAAATACAAGTAAAAGATTTTAGTATAATTAATACATAAATTTTTATTAAAAGATTTTAGTAAACATTTTGTAGTACTCAATTTTGTTCAAATAATTAAAAAAATAAGTGATAATATTTTTAATTATTTTGTAATTTTTGAAACCATTTTTATTTCTTTAAAAAGAGCATCAAAATTAGAGATTCATTGATCTAGCAAATAAATTGGGTCCACATTATTGTGATGCTTTAATAACAAAGTTCCCAATTTTATTCATAAAAAAAATAACAAACAAAAAAATAACAACAAATCAAAAAATATATAATTTTATGTGACATATACCCCTATGTGAATCTGAGTTTTTTTCTTCATTTTTATTTTATCTTTCTGTTTGAGTTGATGGAAAGTGATATAATGAAATATTTCTTATTTATATCTATTTAATTTAAATTTATTTTTAATTATTTGAACAAAATTCAAATAAATTCATGTTTACACCATCACCTATTCAAAATGGCTCTTAGATCTGCAACATTCTTTATATTAAAACAACAACAAACCCTCATATTTTATCTTATTAGTATAAGTATATTTATGATTTATCCCATGTTAAAAAAGAAGATAGCACACTTATTTCCTTTTGGGCTATCTACTAATATTATATATCATGTGTAATCGTGTTGGGCCGTCATTAAGTGCAAATATATATCACCGTTTTCTACCCTGCACCCCATCTATATTTGCTACTCTTCAATCCATGTAAAAATATAATTTTATCGTTTTAATTATTATTAAAATATTTAAATTTTTTTACCTTTCATTTTTCAATAATGCTACCAACACCTCTTAAATTATTACTCACACCCCTCAAAATTATAAAAAAATGAAAATACTGAAAATGCCCTTTTATCAATGTTACAAATTTATTAACTCATAACTCACATTCATCAACATTCAACTCATCTCATAACTCACATTCATCAACATTCAACCCATCTCATAACTCACATAAAAAAATCACCATACCTCACTAACCATAACATTGAGTTCTATTTTTTTCCTTCTAAATCTGGGAATTTTACGTGAACTCAGTTCACGTAAGTTCTGGTGTTACTTGAACTGAATTCACATATAGTTTAAAAAAATAAAAATTTCAGTAACCACGCAATCTGAATTAACGTAAACATACGTGAACTCAGATTGCGTAATCAATGGAGTTTGAAAATGGAACCCTCAAAATGTACCCAATCTGAATTTACGTAAACGTACGTGAACTCATACATGGAGTAATTAGTGCTTTTAATTCGACTCATACATATTTTTTAAAATTTTTAAATATTTTTTTTATCGTCGTGTTTAGAATATGATAAACATTTTTCTTGTAAATATTTGAAATTTTTTGACAAAAAGTAATTAAATATTAATCTTATACTTTTTCCACTTAAATATTTAATTTTAATCCACCTTTTGTTAAATAATTCTAAACTTTTATGTGAGAAGTTTTTATAATATTCTAAAGATACCTATAAAAATTATTCAAAAGTATAAATGATACATAATAATTAACATAAAAGAAGAGACTAAAAATAATATAATCAATTTTTAGGGACAAAAAATTAAGATTTTTTTATTAAAACTATAAAATTAAAATTTTATAGGTACAAAAAAAATTATTTAACACAATCTTGTAATTTACCATGATTCTTTCATTGTTAGAGCATTTAATTTTTAGACCAACTTTGATCCAAAAATAAAAATAATAGATTTCTTTGTTTTGATACATATAGAAATATAAAATATTTTCACAACAAAACATTATATTATATTTGTAAAGCAGGTACTTAATCTCCTTTATTGAACTACTTAATCTCCTTTATTGAACTAAAGATCTATATATAGAAATTGAGTAACTAATAACTATAGCTTATATAATTTTAAACAAAAAGTATCACCACTTCAAGCAGGTACTTAATCTCCTTTATTGGTATTATTTAGACTGCTACCCTTGATACAATCCAAAACATGTATTGCCACTTCAAACAAATATGTTTTAAATTATCTTCAATTTGAGTATAATCTCCTTTTAAATGTGTCACAATTTGTTTATGAAATAGTGAGATTAATGGTTAGTTATTTGTTTTCTCTATTCTTTTTAGTATCAATTGCCTCTTTCTTTAAAAAATTGGCTATTTTATTATCTGTGATGATATTCAATTAGTATTGCATAATTCTATAAGTGTCTTGAAACTATTTACACTAATTAAATTAATTCTTAAAACAGGTAATTAAATTTTGTTTTGTATGTATAGTTGTTCTTATAGATATGAACTGGCCACCATTTTCACCTTCCATTGCCATGCTTAATTTGGTCTTGTATTATTTACGGTAAAAAAATTTAATTTTAATTTATTTATTTATTTATTTATCATTTTGCTCTATCTTTCTCCTATTTATTTGAGCCAAGGGGTGCTACTCCATTTCACACAATACCAATGTTTATTGTTTATGTTTCTTGTATTATGATTTTAATGGAGTATTGGTGGCAATTGTGCTAGTTGAGAAGAAAGTGTATAAAGATAGAAAAAGGTGAGAGTTTAATCCTTGAATTCCTTTCATGCATGTTCATCTTTTAAGGTGAGAGCTTAATTTTCTTTTCATTTGAATTGTTATGCTTGCAATGTCTTCTCTCATGTTTTACATATTCTAGACATCATGATTATTTATTTGAGCCAAGGGGTGCTACTCCATTTCACATAATACCAATGTTTATTGCTTATGTTTCTTGTATTATGATTTTAATGGAGTGTTGGTGGCAATTGTGCTAGTTGAGAAGAAAGTGCATAAAGATAGAAAAAGGTGAGAGTTTAATCCTTTTCATTTGAATTTTTCTTTCATCATGTTCATCTTTTAAGGTGAGAGCTTAATATTTTTAAAATGAAACAGAAATTGTAAAATTAAAGATTTTTCTTTTTGTTTATAAAGATACCTATAAATATTAATTGTTATGCTTGCAATGTCTTCTCTCATGTCTTACATATTCTAGACATCACGATTCAAACATAAATTGATTATTGTTGCTACCAAACATTAAGCAAGTCTAATATATATTCTAGTTATTCTTTACAACTGGTAAGGAGATAGTTGGAGACATTAGCTTGTTGAAGATGATTTTGAGCTATTTTCAATATGAAAAATCTTAAAACCAAAAATGTAAGCCCCATATAATATAACCGACTTCCAATTTCATATAAATAACTAAAAAAAGCATGAATTCAAAATTGGAATCTCGAAGATTTATTCTCATAAAGTTATAAAATGACAAACTCTTGTTTTATATACAATTGTATTTATGCAAAAAGTGCAACTTCCCCCATCCAAGTAAATTCTACACTTTCGAACCATTTTGGTAAACTAGTGTTCACATTACAATGAAATATTCAGTTTTGTGCATCAGTCCATCAACATCAAACCGTTGCTTCTGTGAGTCCTTCACTCTCATTTTGGATTGGAATCGCTTCCAACGCCGAAACGCTTCGTTCAACCAACCACCCCTCGCCACAAGCACTTGTAATCATTAATTAATTAATTAATTTGAGTAAAAAAAGTATACTACAGTGTATTTGTAGAGATTAGGATATGAATGTGAAAAACATATTAATGAGTTAAATAAATTTTAAAAAAAAACTATAAAAAAAACTAGATATATCAAAATAATCATAGATATAGTTTTATGGTGTAAATTTATTTGACATCTTTTACCATGTATATCACAATAATTTATTGCTTAACATAGTTGATCAAAATGCACATAACCATGTATAGCTATTTTAAGATAAATAAATGCTTAGAGGAAATATGAAATAATAATATCATCACTAGTTTTCACAACCAAAATGCCAGATTCTCACATCCAAGCAATATCCCATCCAATTAAATTAAATATACCTGTACCCCAAAGGCAAAATTAAAGAAACTATTTAATTAAATTCAAAATAATTTAATTAAATATAAAATATGATGTTAGAGTAAATAAATGGATTTTGAATACCACACCCAAACAAAAACCTTTTTATATTATCAAATGTCAATTTTGTTCCCATTTCCATACACCAACAGACCCTTGTTTTCCTCATCATCTATCATTTTGTCTTTATTCTTACTTCCATTCCAATTTCCCATCTCTACCCCTCTTGTTAGCTTCTCTGCCTTCAAAGCCTCTGCTTCCCAATCCGTACGTACCACAACAACATATAGAATTGACAAAGCACATGCCACCTGCGCAGACAAAAGCCCAAACCGAAGCCCACTAAACCCAATTTTGAACCAATATGCCAAGCCCACAGCGACCGGTGTACCCACAAAGTAAAATGAACCAAATTAATGTTAGCACCAATGACGGGCCGGTGCCACGAAGGATGCCACAGCCCGTTGTTTGTGGGCAGTTTCCAAGCTCGCATAGGCCCATGATTGGCATGACCGATGCAACCAAAGCTTTTACGGGCTCATCATTCGTAAACAACGCGGCCCACCCATATCTAAGAATCACAGTCCATGCCACATTGATGAAGCCCATTACGAAAGCACATCCTAATGCAACCATGGCCGCGAGTTTTGCCTTGTATGGTTTACCAGCTCCAAGCTCATTCCCTACCTGCATTTATTACGTTAAATCATTTATATTTTAAAATGCACTTAATTTTTTAAAAAAACATAGGTAAGTTAATAATAATAATTTTTTCTCTTTGAGTAATTGGTGGTGATAACATTTCTTATGTTTTTTTTTCTTCAGGAAATATGAAGAACGATGATACCATTTCCCATGCTCATTTTGTATTGCACATGATTATCATAGCAATTTTTGTCTTTGTTTTATTTTTATTATTTGTTTTACCTTTGTTGGTTGACTGATATAGATCTCGTCAAATCAGTTCACCATTACAAACGGCCAAATCGATAGAATCCGGTGAACTGATAGAATCTGGTGAACCAGTACAAATTATGGTGAGTATGGATGAGTTTCTACATTAAATTTTGTACAATTCATCTATCCACACCATATTTAATCAAATAGTCTGTACAATATGTATGGAAGATTTTGAAAATAATAACATATTGTACAGCTTACTATGTGGACATGTATTTCACAAATATTGTGTATCCACATACCTAATAGGAGCACGCGATAAAGTTTGTCCAACATGTGGAGAAATAATTATTGCTTAGTTTGTTTTAAGACTTATATTGGGAGTTAGTGTGGTAACCTGAATAAAATTGTTTGTAATTAATTGTTATATTAATTATTATTCGAGAAACTTTATCAATAAAAATGTCATGATGCATTTATGCTTTTTCAATGATTTACTCTAATATCAAGCTTTTTATAAACATTTTACCATATTGCATATGAGTCTATTGTTAATGATTGAAAATCATTAGTTGATTTGTACAACAATTATCAAGTTGTTTTCACTGGACAACCGTGGTAGGGCTTACTCCTTAGCTCAAGCATCTAATTGATTTTTTATAAATAATTTTTTTTAGCTATTTTGCTTTTAATTACCACCAAATTGAAAACAATTCTCAAAAACAATTTTTCAAAACATTATTAACAAACAAGTTTTTAAGTTTTCTAATTTTTAATTAAATAATTATTTTTTTTAAAACTGAATCAAACAAGCCTTTAGTATTCAGAAATAGTTTTTCAGTTTGTAAAAATATAAAATTTATTTGATTTGTTTTTAAAAACTAATTTCTATTATAGTCTTTTTAAAAGTAAAAAATCAAAGTTAAATGCATGTTTGAAACAATTTTGTATTTTAGTTTTTTAATTTTTTTTTATAAATTTGGTTGAAAAAACTGTTTTAAGGAATAGACTTAAGGTAAAAAATTGTTTGAGATACTTGTTTCAGAAAACAGTTTTAGATATGAGAAAAACAAATCTATTTAGTAATTGAATTTTTTAAAACAGTTTTTGAGTTGAGAATTAAAAAGACTATTTGATAATTCAATTTTTAAAATTGATTTTTCTTATATTAAATAATAAATAATAAAAGTAAAATGATAGAAAAAATCATCTAATAACATTTAAATACAAGTAAAAGATTTTAGTATAATTAATACATAAATTTTTATTAAAATATTTTAGTAAACATTTTGTAGTACTCAATTTTGTTCAATTAATTAAAAAAATAAGTGATAATATTTTTAATTATTTTGTAATTTTTGAAACCATTTTTATTTCTTTAAAAAGAGCATCAAAATTAGAGATTCATTGATCTAGCAAATAAATTGAGTCCACATTATCGTGATGCTTTAATAACAAAGTTCCCAATTTTATTCATAAAATAAAATAACAAACAAAAAAATAACAACAAATCAAAAAATATATAATTTTATGTGACATATACCTCTATGTGAATCTGAGTTTTTTTCTTCTTTTTTATTTTATCTTTCTGTTTGAGTTGATGGAAAGTGATATAATGAAATATTTCTTATTTACATCTATTTAATTTAAATTTATTTTTAATTATTTGAACAAAATTCAAATAAATTCATGTTTACACCATCACCTATTCATGTTAAATAATTCTAAACTTTTATGTGAGAAGTTTTTATAATATTCTAAAGATACCTATAAAAAATTATTCAAAAGTATAAATGATACATAATAATTAACATAAAAGAAGAGACTAAAAATAATATAATCAATTTTTAGGGACAAAAAATTAAGATTTTTTTATTAAAACTATAAAATTAAAATTTTATAGGTACAAAAAAAATTATTTAACACAATCTTGTAATTTACCATGATTCTTTCATTGTTAGAGCATTTAATTTTTAGTCCAACTTTGATCCAAAAATAAAAATAATAGATTTCTTTGTTTTGATTCATATAGAAATATAAAATATTTTCACAACAAAACATTATATTATATTATATTTGTCTTACTTGTGTGTAAAGCAGGTACTTACTCTCCTTTATTGAACTACTTAATCTCCTTTATTGAACTAAAGATCTATATATAGAAATTGAGTAACTAATAACTATAGCTTATATAATTTTAAACAAAAAGTATCGCCACTTCAAGCAGGTACTTAATCTCCTTTATTGGTATTATTTAGACTGCTGCCCATGATACAATCCAAAACATGTATCGCCACTTCAAGCAAATATGTTTTAAATTATCTTCAATTTGAGTATAATCTCCTTTTAAATGTGTCACAATTTGTTTTTGAAATAGTGAGATTAATGGTTAGTTGTTTGTTTTCTCTATTCTTTTTAGTATCAATTGTTTCTTTCTTTAAAAAATTGGCTATTTTATTATCTGTGATGATATTCAATTAGTACTGCATAATTCTATAAGTGTCTTGAAACTATTTACACTAATTAAATTAATTCTTAAAACAGGTAATTAAATTTTGTTTTGCAAGTATAGTTGTTCTTATAGATATGAATTGGCCACCATTTTCACCTTCCATTGCCATGCTTAATTTGGTCTTGTATTATTTACGGTAAAAAAATTTAATTTTAATTTATTTATTTATTTATCATTTTGCTCTATCTTTCTCCTATTTATTTGAGCCAAGGGGTGCAACTCCATTTCACATAATACCAATGTTTATTGCTTATGTTTCTTGTATTATGATTTTAATGGAGTGTTGGTGGCAACTGTGCTAGTTGAGAAGAAAGTGCATAAAGATAGAAAAAGGTGAGAGTTTAATCCTTTTCATTTGAATTTTTCTTTCATCGTGTTTATCTTTTAAGGTGAGAGCTTAATATTTTTAAAATGAAACAGAAATTGTAAAATTAAAGATTTTTCTTTTTGTTTATAAAGATACCGGTAAATATTAATTGTTATGCTTGCAATGTCTTCTCTCATGTCTTACATATTCTAGACATCACGATTCAAACTTAAATTGATTATTGTTGCTACCAAACATTAAGCAAGTCTAAGATAAATTCTAGTTATTCTTTACAAGTGGTAAGGAGATAGTTGGAGATACTAACTTGTTGAAGATGATTTTGAGCTATTTTCAATATGAAAAATCTAAAAACAAAAAATGTAAACCTCATATAATATCACCGACTTCCAATTTCATATAAACAACTAAAAAAAACATGAATTCAAAATTGGAATCTCGAACATTTATTCTCATAAAGTTATAAAATGACAAACTCTTGTTTTATATACAATTGTATTTATGCAAAAAGTGCAACTTCCCCCATCCAAGTAAATTCTACACTTTCGAACCATTTTGGTAAACTAGTGTTCACATTACAATGAAATATTCAGTTTTGTGCATCAGTCCATCAACATCAAACTGTTGCTTCTGTGAGTCCTTCACTCTCATTTCGGATTTGGAATTGCTTCCAACGCCGAAGCGCTTCGCTCAACCAACCACCCCTCGCCACAAGCACTTGTAATCATTAATTAATTAATTTGAGTAAAAAAAGTATTCTACTGTGTATTTGTAGAGATTAGGATATGAATGTGAAAAGCATATTAATGAGTTAAATAAATTTAAAAAAAAAACTAGATATATCAAAATAATCATAGTGTTATGGTGTAAATTTATTTGACATCTTTTACCATGTATATCACAATAATTTATTGGTTAACATAGTTGATCAAAATGCACATAGCCATGTATAGCTATTTTAAGATAAATAAATGCTTAGAGGAAATATGAAATAATAATATCATCACTACTTCTCACAACCAAAATGCCAGATTCTCACATCCAAGCTATATCCCATCCAATTAAATTAAATATACCAGTACCCCAAAGGCAAAATTAAAGAAACTATTTAATTAAATTCAAAATAATTAAATTAAATATAAAATATGATGTTAGACACACCCAAACAAAAACCTTTTTATATTATCAAATGTCAATTTTGTTCCCATTTCCATCTTTTTATATTATATAATGTCAATTTTGTTCCCATTTCCATACACCAACAAACCCTTGTTTTCCTCATCATCTATCATTTTGTCTTTATTCTTACTTCCGTTCCAATTTCCCATCTCTACCCCTCTTGTTAGCTTCTCTGCCTTCAAAGCCTCTGCTTCCCAATCCGTACGTACCACAACAACATATAGAATTGACAAAGCACATGCCACCTGCGCAGACAAAAGCCCAAACCAAAGCCCACTAAACCCAAATTTGAACCAAAATGCCAAGCCCACAGCAACCGGTGTGCCCACAAAGTAAAATGAACCCAAATTAATGTTAGCAGCAATGACGGGCCGTGCCGTGCCACGAAGGATGCCACATCCCGTTGTTTGTGGGCAGTTTCCAAGCTCGCATAGGCCCATGATTGGCATGACCGATGCAACCAAAGCTTTTACGGGCTCATCATTTGTAAACAACGCGGCCCACCCATATCTAAGAATCACAGTCCATGCCACATTGATGAAGCCCATTACGAAAGCACATCCTAATGCAACCATGGCTGCGAGTTTTGCCTTGTATGGTTTACCAGCTCCAAGCTCATTCCCGACCTGCATTTATTACGTTAAAGCATTTATATTTTAAAATTCACATAATTTTTTTAAAAAACTTAAGTAAATTAATAATAATAATTTTTTCTTTTGAGTAAGTGGTAGTGATAACATTTCTTATGTTTTTTTTTTTCTTCAGGAAATATGAAGAACGATGATACCATTTCTCATGCTCATTTTGTAATGCTTATGATTATCATAGCAATTTTTGTCTTTGTTTTATTTTTATTATTTGTTTTACCTTTGTTGGTTGATTGATATAGATCTCGTCAAATCAATTCACCATTACAAACGGCCAAACCGATAGAATCTGGTGAACCGATAGAATCTGATGAACCGATAGAATCTGGTGAACCTGTACAAATTATGGTGAGTATGGATAAGTTTCTAGATTAAATTTTGTACAATTCATCTATCCACACCATATTTAATCAAATAGTCTGTACAATATGTATGAAAGATTTTGAAAATAATAATATATTGTACAGCTTACTATGTGAACATGTATTTCACAAATATTGTGTATCCACATACTTAATAGGAGCACGCGATAAAGTTTGTCCAATATGTGGAGAAATAATTATTGCTTAGTTTGTTTTAAGACTTATATTGGGAGTTAGTGTGGTAACCTGAATAAAATTATTTGTAATTAATTATTATATTAATTATTATTCGAGAAACTTTATCAATAAAAATGTCATGATGCATTTATGCTTTTTCAATGATTTACTCTAATATCAAGCTTTTTATAAACATTTTACCATATTGCATATGAGTCTATTGTTAATGATTGAAAATCATTAGTTGATTTGTACAACAATTATCAAGTTGTTTTCATTGGACAACCGTGGTAGGGCTTACTCCTTAGCTCAAGCATCTAATTGATTTTTTATAAATAATTTTTTTTTAGCTATTTTGCTTTTAAATACCACCAAATTGAAAACAATTCTTAAAAACAATTTTTCAAAACATTATTAACAAACAAGTTTTTAAGTTTTCTAAGTTTTAATTAAAGAATTATATATTTTTTTTAAACTGAATCAAACAAGCCTTTAGTTTTGAGAAATAATTTTTCAGTTTGTAAAAATATAAAATTTATTTGATTTGTTTTTAAAAACTAATTTCTATTATAGTCTTTTTAAAAGTAAAAAATCAAAGTTAAATGCATGTTTGAAACAATTTTGTATTTTAGTTTTTTTAATTTTTTTTTATAAATTTGGTTGAAAAAACTGTTTTAAGGAATAGAATTAAGGAAAAAAATTATTTGAGATACTTGTTTCAGAAAACAGTTTTAGATATGAGAAAAACAAATCTATTTAGTAATTGAATTTTTTAAAACAGTTTTTGAGTTGAGAATTAAAAAGACTATTTGATAATTCAATTTTTAAAATTGATTTTTCTTATATTAAATAATAAATAATAGAAGTAAAAAGATAGAAAAAATCATCTAATAACATTTAAATACAAGTAAAAGATTTTAGTATAATTAATACATAATTTTTTATTAAAAGATTTTAGTAAACATTTTGTAGTACTCAATTTTGTTCAAATAATTAAAAAAATAAGTGATAATATTTTTAATTATTTTGTAATTTTTGAAACCATTTTTATTTCTTTAAAAAGAGCATCAAAATTAGAGATTCATTGATCTAGCAAGTAAATTGGGTCCACATTATCATGATGCTTTAATAACAAAGTTCTCAATTTTATTCATAAAAAAATAACAAACAAAAAAATAACAACAAATCAAAAAATATATAATTTTATGTGGGCTATCCACTAATATTATATATCATGTGTAACCGTGATTGGTCATCATTAAGTGTAAATATATATCACCGTTTTCTACCCTGCACCCCATCTATATTTGCTACTCTTCAATCCATGTAAAAATATAATTTCATTTTTCAATAATGCTACCAACACCCCTTAAATTGCTACTCACACCCCACAAAATTATAAAAAAAATGAAAATACTCAAAATGCCGTTTTATCAATGTTACAAATTTATTAACTCATAACTCACATTCATCAACATTCAACCTATCTCATAACTCACATAAAAAAAAATCACCATACCTCACTAACCATAACTCATAATCATTAAAAACTTACATCACTCACTCATAACCTACAACACATTAGTTTGATCATTACATTGTGGTTAAATCTACCTAAAAATGTATGTTTGTTGGTCTGTATTTGAGTTCGTATTTATTTCTTCTAAATCTGGGAATTTTACGTGAACTCATTTGACGAAAGTTCTGGTGTTACGTGAACTGAATTCACATATGGTTTAAAAAAAAATAAAAAATTCAGTAACCACGCAATCTGAATTAACGTAAACGTACGTGAAGTCAGATTGCGTAATCAATGGAGTTTGAAAATGCAACCCTCAATATGTACACAATCTGAAATTACGTAAACGTATGTGAACTCAGATTGCGTAATCAATGGAGTTTGAAAATTTAACCCTCAATATGTACGCAATATGAATTCACGTAAACGTACGTGAACTCAGATTGCGTAATTAAGAAAGTTTGAAAATCCAACAACGTAGGTGAACTCAGATAAAAAAGAAAATAAACACAATCAAGAGGTTTCAATTTTATTTTATTTTTTGCTTGAGGGGGATTCAATTTTTGTTGATAGAAAATTATAATTTGTTTTTGTTGAAAAATAAAATTAATAATCTGACTCAAGAGTATTATTAGGTGAGTCAATAATGCTTCCTCGTCCAAACTTTGTTACATCAATGATTTTTAAATGAAAAACCCACCAGAAATAAAAATAATAATTTAAAGTTTCAGATTCGAATCGAGATTCATAGTTGTGTGAGTTGATTATGGTGAAATTTATCGTCTCTTATAAGATAAAAAACTTATACTGTAGGTATTAAAAAAAAATTGTTAGAACTAAAATTAATGTATTGTATATTTGTAAGGACCAAAAATATAATTAAGCTAAAAAAATGAATTTTGAATATAAAATATAAAATATGATGTTAGAGTAAATACATAAAAAATAAATCCATAGAAACTTAAATTATGAAAAAAATTGGTAAATCCAAGTTCCAAATGGGCATTTATCAAATAATTTTTTCTTTACAAAAAATATTTTAATTTTTATTGAAATAACAAAAGTAATACATATATATATATATATATATAACTAATATAATTCATAAAAATAGATAAATAGAAATTTTAAATTACGATAAATTTTTTGGAAATTCAAGTTCGAAATGTCAAATTTTAAAAGGTTAGTTTTTTTTAAAAAAAATAATTTTTTCAATTTTTGTTGAAATAACAAAAGTAATATATATATATATATATATATATATATATATAATTAATATAATTCATAAAAATAGATAAATAGAAATTTTAAATCATGATAAAATTTTAGCAAAAATCACAAATTCATAAAAAAAAAATCACAAATTCATAAAAAAACATCACAAATTTTACAAAAATTACGATAATTAATGTCGAAGGTGGCCTCCAGTACCACATTGTCGAGGTTTTCTCACACGTACGGGATTTTGACGACGCCTTGGTACATCACGAGTTTCTTGTTGTTGTTCTTCTTCTTCTTGATCTTTGTCTTCTTGATGTGGAGGATGTCTAGGTGGAATTGCTGCAGAAGAACTACTTCCACCTTGAGTCCAGTTAGATATTTGATTCAACGGAGTATATGCATTCCAAAAGCTTGGAATTTGAAAATTTTGTTGACACATATTATTCAGTAATTGGGTAGCGGACTCAAGTGTATTATGACGACTGTCGAACGTGTTATACAACAATTCCTCTTCGTTTAATGCAAATGATAGTTGACGGTTGTCTTCTTGATGTGGTTGTTGACTGTCAAAATTAAATTGTTCCCCTGACGTGAACCCGTAAGATTGATGTGGTGTGTGGATAAAAGTATGAGGATGTGGTGTGTGGTTAAAAGTATTAGGAGGCGGTTGAGTGTCATGATGTGTTGTGTTGGGCATTGATTCTTGGAAAAAATGTTGGCTAGATTGTGGTGGAGGTTGGGGGTGAAAAAAAATTGACTAGATTGCGGTGGAGGTTGAGGGTGAAAAAAATGTTGGCTAGATTGTGGTGGATTGGCACGAGGATCAACCAATTGGTTTTCTACAGAAATAAATCGTTTAGAATTTTGGCAAAACCAAACCATGTATTCATAACTTGGTTTGAATTCAACATTTAGAGGCTGACCATGAAGAATATGATTCTCTCGTTCATTCCACTCTTTGTTCTCATTTTCGTAGAATAATGCCCAACTATAGTCAACTTGTTTATGCAAATCTACCTTATGATACTTTTTCATGTTCCTCGGAGGATGTGGAATTTCTTGAGGTAGTCCAAATTGTAGTTTCACTCTATCAGTTTGATGCATTTCTATTATGTAGAAACAAATTAAATATGTAGATGCATTCCATAGCCAATTGTCTTCTGGATGATCGTATGTTAGACGTAGATATGGCCTCCAGATAAACTGATATATAATAAGTTTATTAGTAATATATGCATAACAAAAATAAAATAATAGAAATAATGTAATGTTTTAATATATTACATCGTTAACGGTCATATAATCAATTTTTTATCGATATCCAGCGGTATGATAACGAGGTGTATCCCCAAATTTCATACCCTTTCCACTATATCTACGAAAATAAATTTGAATATGTTAGTGAATCAATTGATAGTTTTATAAATATAATATTTAACTTTTTTTTGATATTTATCTTTTTGCGAATGGAAAACGAGGCTCAAGATTACTTATTGGTGCAAGAAACGGCATAGGGTACCATGCCCACGTTTGAAGTAGATGTGAACATCCGCCGAACGACATAACACTGGGTTCAGATGCACGACACAATTCTCTATAAAGTGTTGCCAAGCACGCTGAACCCCAACTATATTCTCATGTCTCTCGCAAATCTCTCAACAAGTGCAACCACATAATATGTACTCTGTTTTGGGATTTGTCAGACATTAATATGCCGCCAATCAATTGTAAAATGTATGCTCTACAATGTATAATTAATTCTTCATTAGATGATTCTGGAGGTAACATTGAAAATGTTTCTCTCAGTCATTTTAATTTTATAAAATTCCCTTTCCTTTGTGATTCAGGTGGCATGACTCCTAACAAATCTAAAAAATCATCTGTCCATGACACTATAGTTGATCCAGTTACAGCTTTACCCCCAGCACGTAAGCCAAGAAGCAACGCAACATCTTCTAATGTTATGGTACATTCACCCGTTGGAAGATGAAATGTGTGGGTTTCAGGTCTCCATCTTTCAACTAAAGCAGTAACAAGTGAATTATCTATTTTATAACTTTCTATTTGTGATACGTTACCAAACCCGGCTTCATTCAACTTAGTATAAAACATATAACATAAAGTATTGTATTACTTACAAAATTTTGAATGTAGTGTAGCGCCGATCTGTGATTATCATCATTCCATAACAATGTCATTTAAAGAAAAATAAGGACCAAGGAAGAAATATTAATAGTGGAAGAGTGAAAATATAAAGAAGATTTAAGTTGTGAAGAGTGGAAGACAATACTTTGAATGACTTTAAATCATAGAATTGGCCTATTTATAAACAAGACAATACTTTGAATGACCAATAAAATATTATGCATGGCTTCACACAAGAAGAACTTTGAAAATACAAACTTCTGGCAAGGATTAGATTGGACGGAGAAGGCTAGAAAGCTGATGACATTTTTGCAAGTTCCCAACGTGAGAATATGAATATATTCTGATTCTCCTCTAAATCACCTTTTGGAAAGACGATTTCTCAAAACTTTTCCAAGGTCGCCTTTGTGAATGGCGACTAGCTTCAGCATGTGTCACGAGCTCGCCATTTGGGATGGCGACTTATCAAAGGCATGTTCATGAAGTCGCCTTTGGGAAAGGCGATTTGTAGGTAGTGCATGCATGCACGTCTGGGCTATCACAATGGAAATGCAGAAGCTTTGAATTATCACAATGGGATAGAATGAGATTGGACAAGTGTTGGAAGTATTTTACAGCATTGCGTGTATCATAATTGGTTGTCTATAAGTATGATATATTATTTTCATTGTATTTCATCTCAATCTCAATATCTCATTTTCATTTCAATGACACCAAAAAATATAGTTTTTCTAATTTATTACAATGGTGAAATATGTGAAAGACAAGATATTGGTAAATATTTCAAAAGTGACGAAAAAAAAGCTATTCGAGTTAATTTTGGATGCAACCTTACCTACTTGAAGAAAAAAATTGAAGCAAAGTTGAGGTTAGAAAATCAAAAGGTGTCTAACATAATTTTTCGACACCCTATCTCATTTGGACAAGGCCTAGTTCATTATGAATTGTTAAATGTTGAAGACGACGAAGATGTTGAACTCATGTTTGATGTTTATAAACAGTGGCTGCAACTCGGATTTATCGAGTTATATGTCACATTTGAGGATGGTAATCCATTATACGATATTGGTCAACCATCATCCTCAACCACGCCTCACCCTGAATACCATTTTGAAACACAAAACACTTATTCTTTTCAAAATAATGAATCTTACCAACCCGACACATACCAACCCGAACCATACTTTGACCAGGCCGAAACATCTGAACCTGAACCATCCCAACCTGAACCATATATTCCACTAGGTGATATGGCCGATTTTGATCAACAAGAAATAAGTGGAGAGAGTGAAGAAGAAACATACTTTGATGAAGACGAGGACGACGAATGTGACAACGACAATGGTGACGATCTAGAGCTAACATACGATCCACCATTCCATATGTGTAATCTAAATTTGGATTATACTTACCAATATTCCGAATTTGATATGCCATCTAATGAACCACCTCCATTAGATGCATCTCTTGAGATTGGAATGAAGTTTAATAGCAAACCAGATTGTCAACTTGCAATTAAGCATTATCACATAAAATACTCCCTCAATTACCGTGTAGTGAAATCTGATCAATACATGTATGTAATTAAATGTGTCAATCCACAATGCTTGTTCAAATGCACGACTTCATTAAGTCAAAAAAGTAAGCAATGGGTGATTGGTCGTTTGAAAGGGCCCCACGATTGCGCAAATTCTTCTATGTCACAGGATCATACCAAACTCGACTCTAACATCATATGTGAAAGCATAAAGTCGCTTTTGAAAGTTGACCCATCAATTAAAGTGAAGGTGATCATTGCACATATTCGGGAACGATACAACTATACAATCACCTATAGAAAGGTATGGATGTCAAAGAACAAAGCTATCGAAATGATTTATGGGAATTGGGAAAAGTCTTATAATGACATTCCAAGGTGGTTGTTGACTATGCAAAAATTTCTTCCATGAACTATTGTGGAAATGGAAGTATCAGTTGCATATCCTGAGAATACTCTATTGCAGGGGTCAAAAATTTTCAAACGATTATTTTGGGCTTTCCCTTCGTGCATATCTGGGTTTAAATTTTGTAAACCATTTGTCTTAGTGGATGGAACTTGGTTGTACGGAAAGTACAAGGGGACTCTTTTGCTTGCTGTTGCACAAGATGGAAACAAAAATACAATTCTCATTGCTTATGCACTTGTGTTAGGTGAGACTGGGGGTGCTTGGAGCTTTTTTTTGAAAAATCTAAGAAGATATGTAACACCTCAAGTCGACATTTGTTTGATTTCAGATAGACACGAATCTATTAAGAATGCTTATAATAATCCAAATAATGGTTGGCATGATCCTCCGTCAACACATGTGTACTGCATCCGACACATTGCACAAAATTTCATGAGAGAGTTCAATGACAAGGGACTTCAAAGAAAACTCGTTTGTATGGGTAATGATCTAATTCTTCTTAGTATATTTTTCATTTATCACTTAATCATATTTGATAATTTTTACATCATTTCTTACAGGATATGCATTAAGTGAGCCATCATTCAAGTATTACCGCAATGAAATTAAGATGGAAAATTTAGAGGCTTTAAGGTGGATCGATAATATCCCCCTAGAACAATGGACTATGGCTTATTCTCAAGGTCGACGATGGGGACATATGACAACAAACGTTTCCGAGTCCATCAACGCATTGCTCAAGGGTACACGCAATCTTCCAATCACTGCTTTGGCACAATCAACATACTATAGATTGGGAGTTTTATATGCAGAAAGGGGACAACAACATCAAACATCATTAGCTTCTGATCGAGTATACACAGACGATTGCATGGACAAGATTAAATGTGAAGTTAGTAAATCTAATACTCACCAAGTCATGCAATTCAACCGAAATCATTATTCTTTCATGGTGCATGAAACAGTAAATCCAAGAGAGGTGCGACCAATTGGTCATTTTGAAGTCAACCTTCAAAGAAAATGGTGTGATTGTGGAAAATTTCAAGCTATACATATTCCTTGTTCACATGTCATAGCTGCATGATCTTATGCTCGTCAAAACTATTTAGTGCTTATATCTGACGTGTACAAGGTTGTTAATGTATTTAACATCTACAAAGAAGAGTTTCCACCTATACCTAATGAAGGATATTGTCCCACATATGAAGGTGAAACATTGTATCACAATCCTCAAATGCGGAGAATTAAAAAAGGTCGTCCAAATAGTACCCGTATTAGAACTGAAATGGACGTTAAAGAAAAAGTACCGAGAAAATGTGGATTATGTCGATTAACTGGCCATACTCGAAAACATTGTCCAAATGTTACAGCCAGCTCTAGTCAATTATCCTAATTTCTATTTGTGTAGTTTTATCGTAATTTAAATTTGCTATTTATGTAATTTTATGAATTATATTAATTATAATAAAAATTGAAATAAATGTTTTTTTAAAAAAACCTTTGGAAAATCGGCATTTCAAACTTGGACTTCCTAAAATTTTATCGTAATTTAAAATTTTTATTTATCTACTTTTATTAATTATATATATATATATATATATATATTACTTTTGTTATTTCAACAAAAATTGAAATAATTATTTTTTACAAAAAACTAACCTTTTAAAAATTGACATTTCGAACTTGAATTTCCTAAAATTTTACCGCAATTTAAATTTTCTATTTATCTATTTTTATGAATTATATTAGTTATATATATTACTTTTGTTATTTCAATAAAAATTAAAATATTTTTTTTTAAAGAAAAAATTATTTGATAAATGCCCATTTGGAACTTGGATTTACTAAATTTTTTTCATAATTTAAATTTCTATTCATTTATTTTTTATATATTTTTATGAATTATAATAATTAATTATATATATAATTTTACTAAAAATTAAAAAAAAAATTAATTTTTTTTTTTTTTATTTAAAAACAAGTTGGAAGTCGCCATTTGGGAGTTGACCTTCCTTAAGGAAGTCGCCATTCCAAATGGCGACTTGTAAGGGTGAAAAAAATTAAAAAAAAAAAAAACATTTTGATAGATTTATTTCAAATAGGGGTAGTTAGGTATTATTTTTTCAGTAACCGGACACTAAAAAAAAAATACCACCAAACACTCTAATAAAAGCCAAGGATGAAACTATCATAAAACCTCCTAATCAAACTTCCAAATCTCTCCATACTCAATTAGGTATACGAATCCCATCCACATTGAAGACCACTAAAAAAAAATATCCCTAGGATAACACCCGTTGAAATTATTTTTCCATATCCAACATTCCTTTATGGTATCGACTAAATAAGGGTTGAGTTTCTAAATATTAGCACTGGCCTCTAGAGTTTTTTCCAACTTATTATGTTTATATTTGTATCATTAAAACCATGCTAGATAAAGGTTATCATGTTCTTGTCAAGTCTATCACAAGGATGTTGAGAAAACCATGTTCTAAGGCGGGAAAGCAGTTTAGACAACATTAGTGACAGTCGCACACCTCTGCTTTTTAAGGAGGTATCATTTTCTAGAAGTTAGTTTGAATCACACCTTATGATAGACTTCCATGAAATCCTCTCGAGAAGTCTTCCTATGGGGCATTTTATAACTCCAATATTTCTTGAACCTATCTATGAACTAAATGCTTGTGATAGTTTTAACTCACCTTTAATAGATTGGTATACTCTTTTAAGCAACAATTTCATAAGCACTTTGTCATTGATAACTTGGGCTAAAGATGAGTAGATGGGGATGTACACGTGTACAATCAATTGATCTATATATCGAGCGAGAGGGTGTTGACATGGAATATGGTCTGCACACATGGAGTAGTAGGTTTAGTATAATGAATCTGTATGTGTCAATGAAACATTATAGTATCTAAAGTGTCATCAGGAAGAGATCAAAATAGAAAGATCGAAGACGGGGGCGGAGTTTCATTGAGACATAAGTGGGCACAGCCACCCCAAAGTCTCCGATAAGTTTTAAAAAACTACTACTATTTTTCAGTTTTTTTAAGAAACACCTTAATTGTAATTTGGTCAATAAAGATGGATCTATTTGATACATTTTTATGGATTTTCTCCTTGTATTCTCCTTGTCGTAAGCATACGACCCCTACTTATCTCATCCCCTTCTCGTGTCGCCTCCATCAATGGACATTTGTGTAGACGAGTATATTGTCACAATGTTATAAAAATCAAATTATATAAGTTTATAAGATAATTGTGGTTTGATATATGTTAAATGGTTGTGATGAATTAATTTCGACTAGACCTGACATGACATATTGTTGTTTTTGAAATTCGAAAACCTTTAAAAACAATTTATGCCACCGAAAATATTACTGGGTTGAGTCGCGGACTAGCTCGCTCTCTTTAAGACGTTTCGAGGCACTGCCCAAAATTGTGCAAGGCAGACTATCAACCACGAAGTCCCCAGGATAAAACAGCCCAGATTCACTATATCGGAGTTCTACTGCACTGTAGAAAACCGTTCTAGAATTACACCCTCTATATGCCAGTCGATAGACTGACACTCAAATATAGCACGGAGGCTACTCAAGAAAATAAGAATAAGAAGAAGAATATAAGGGGGAGAAGTGAGAAAAGCCTCAGATATGGAGAGCTTTTGGTGTGCTTTTCCAAGTGAGGTGAGCTCTCTTTAATACACCACAACCCGAACCGGACCGGACCGGGCCGAGTTCTCCCTCCTTCACAAAATTGCGGTGCCCCTTGGGGCCCAACCCAATTGTGAAACTAACTCCTTATAAATGTCATAAATGAGTGTGTTCCCTCCAATGTGGGACTTCTCATTTTTCAATTCACACATTAAAGCCATCATCAATGCCAATTATGTTTCATCATTTCCAACAATCCCCCACTTGAATTTAAAAATGGATTCTAGAATAGCGTCAGACGCTTCAATAAGATTGTGCATAAACAAAGGTGTCTTTCGACTTGAACCTTTGCATAGCGAGTAGGATTCAGATTCAACAAGAGTAACCGTAGTTTTGAACTCTATCTCTGACATCAAACCCACACACAACCTTTTCATTAGGTGTATTCTAAAAAGCCCGTGCATTTAGGGCCCTGCACGTGTATCCCAGTCTAGTGAACGCTCTAGGAATTCTGCCTCGAAATTCCATAGGAAGCGGCCCCCACTTCCACATTCACGTAGGTGAGTCTATCAAGAGTACTCCTGTAGCCACTAGGTACCCCACTCCATATAGAGTATAGATCTCATTAAGAGTTTCTATTATCTCATCCTTTTTCGCTTCAGGAATCATGCTTCTCATTTTAATATTAGCATGTTCATCTTATATCACTATGACTTGTTATTACCCATTGAACCTAATTCTTGGGATCTCCAGTCTTTTAGGTCGGGTTACCATCATAAGTGACTCATTTATCTATAGGCATTAGTCCCATCCTTTTGGATGTATTTTGGACTTTCTCTCTAGCTAATCCTTTCGTCAAAGGATCAGCTAAATTTTCATCAGTGCGTACATGATCCACAATAACAGCTCCTTTCGAAAGTAATTCTCTAACAGTGCTGTGCTTACGACGTATTTGTCGTCTCTTACCGTTATAATAACGATTCTCAATTTTTGCAATAGCCGCGGTACTATCGCAGTGGATCAACACAGCTGGTAACGGCTTATCCCACAAAGGGATTTCTGCTAGCAAGCATCTCAACCAGCTTGCTTCCTCACTAGCATTAGCCAGTGCTATCATTTCAGACTCCATGGTGGACTGAGCCAATATTGTCTGTTTCTTTGATTTCCATGATACAGCACCACCGACTATGCTGAAAATATAGCCACTGGTTGCCTTTGAGTCATCTGATAGGGTGTTCCAATCAGCATCACTGTATCCTTCAAGGACAACAGGAAATCTTCCATAGTGTAATCCAAGACTCATGGTCCTTTTAAGGTATGTCATGACTCTATCGATAGCGTGCCAATGCTCCATACTGGGTCTATTGGTAAACCTGCACAACAATCCCACGACATAGGCAATGTTGGGTCTAGTACAATCAGTGGCATACCTGAGGCTGCCAATGATGCTCGCATATTCAGTTTGTCTAACACCTTCACCAGAGTTCTTGAAAAGTTTTACACTGGGATCATAAGGTGTGCAAGCAGGTTTACAGTCAAAGTAATTATATTTCTTTAGGATCTTTTCAATATAGTGAGATTGATCCAAAGAAATTCCCTTTTCTGACCTAGTAATCTTGATTCCGAGGATTACACTTGCTTCTCCGAGGTCTTTCATATCAAAGTTGCTGCTCAACAATGATTTCACATTATTCACAGCATGAATGTTTGACCCAAATATGAGTAAGTCGTCTACATAGAGACATAATATAATGCAAATGTTATTTTCAAATTTGTAGTAAATACATTTGTCACTTTCATTTACTTTAAACTCATTCGAAATAATCAAGTTATCAAATTTTTCATGCCATTGCTTAGGAGCTTGTTTAAGACCATACAGAGATTTATCTAACTTGCAGACCTTGTCTTCTTGTCCATGAATTACAAATCCTTCAGGTTGCTCCATGTAGATTTCTTCTTCCAGTTCACCGTTTAAAAAGGCTGTTTTAACATCCATCTGGTGTATCACCAGGTTATGAATAGCCGCAAGTGATATAAGTACCCTAATGGATGTGAGTCTAGTGACTGGTGAGAAAGTGTCGAAGAAATCTATGTTCTCTCTTTGTCTGAAACCTTTGGCTACGAGGCGAGCCTTGTATTTATCAACAGATCCATCGGGTTTCAGTTTCTTTTTCAAGATCCATTTACAACCTATTGGTTTGCAACCAGGAGGCAAGTCTACCAGATGCCAGGTCTTGTTAGATTCTAGAGAATCCATCTCATCATTTATAGCTTCTTGCCATAGATCTGCATCTAAGGATGACAGAGCTTCTTTAATGTTCGCAGGATCCTCTTCTAAGTTGTAGGCCATGAATTCTGGTCCATAATCTTTAACAACTCTTGCTCTCTTACTCCTTCGAATTTCCGTTTCGTCTTGTTTGTTGCTTTCAGTGCTCGTTGTCACAGGAACTTGACTTGGTCCGCTGCCCCCACTATTTCTTGATTTGAAAGGGAATTTATCTTCATAGAAGTCAGCATCATTTGATTCTATGATCAATTTCGCGTTTAGGTCATAAAACCTATACGCTTTGCTGTTTACTGCATACCCAATGAATACACATTCATAGGCTCTACTAGCGAGTTTGATTCGCTTGGGATCGGGGATTCTAACATATGCCAGACAACCCCAAGTTCGAAGATAAGATAGATTGGGCTGTCTATTCTTCATTATCTCATAAGGAGATGTATTTCTTTTAGATTTAGGAACTCTATTCAAAACATAGCAAACAGTCAAAATAATTTCCCCCCACCAATGAGATGCAGCACCAGAATTAAGCATTATAGCAACAACTAATTCAGTAAGAGTTCTATTCTTTCTTTCAGCTTTACCATTCATTTCAGGTGAATATGGTGCAGTTGTTTCATGTATAATTCCTTGGGTTTTATAGAACTCATTAAATAAGTCAGAATCATACTCTGTTCCTCTATCACTACGAAACCTTTTAATCTTTTTGTTAAATTGATTTTCTATTTCAGTCACAAATATTTTAAACATGTCAAGCACTTCACTTTTATTTTTCATGAGATATACGCAAGTAAAATTAGAACAATCGTCAATAAAAGTGATGAAATAACGTTTTCCATTTTTGGTTAGCGTTCCGTTAAGCTCACATATGTCAGAGTGTATTAATTCTAGAGGTTCAGTTTCTCTAACAATTGATTTATGGGATTTCTTAGTTATTTTGGCTTGACTGCAAAATTCGCATTTTTCAAAATCCTTTTTAGATAATTTTGGAATCAAGCCTAAAACACTTAAATTTGAAATCACATGTTTGTTTATATGACAGA
>NC_021167.2:10589164-10605302 GCF_000331145.2 Cicer arietinum | reverse complement strand
CAGGAATGCTAGCATTGCTGAGCTTCGAAAACTATTTAACTTGACAGCTCTAGAATTACAAATTCGCGAGACATGGATGTTGCCAAGGGATCTACAATTGATGTTTGAGAAGCTGAAAAAATATAAAATAGCTATTGGAGATGTATGGGAATGGTCTGAAATTGAGGAGGCTGAAATTTTAAAATATTGATGCTCAAACTTGGTGGTACCAACATACATTTAGAGCACGAAATTAAAGCATTGATTAAAGGGGTTGAAAGTTTGTACTTGGATGAAGTAGGTGGCATTCAAAATGTGCTTTATCAACTTAATGGGGAAGGATTTCCATTATTAAAGCATCTCCACATCCAAAATAATGCAAACATCAAGCACATTGTTGACACTAAGGAAAGAAATCAAAGCCATGTTTCTTTTCTCGTCTTAGAAATACTAGAACTTTATAATCTTAAAAACTTGGAGCATATTTGCCATGGCCCACTTGCTAGTACTTCTTTCGAAAGACTTAGTGTTATTAAAGTCAAAAACTGCGTCCAGTTAAAATATATTTTCTCCTTTACAATGGTTAGGGGTCTTTCCCATCTTTCTGAGATCCAAGTTTGTCAATGCAATTATATGAAAGAGATAGTGTTCAGAGATAACAACAGTTCAAGTGCAAATAATCATGATATAACTGATCAAAATATTGAGTTTCTTTCATTACGTTCTTTGACTTTGGAACATTTAGAGGCACTTGATAATTTCTTCTCTTATGAGTTGACTTCTTCCAGAAGTAAACAAAAATATCAAGCATCAGATTCCTATGGTTCGAAACCATTTTTTAGTGTTCAGGTATGTTTTTGTTTCTAAGTTTGTTTAGCTACAAATATTAGAATTTTTAATTTATTATATGGATAATTCACTAAATAAACCATTTAGTCAAAATCAGGAAATAAACAATTTTTTGCTACAAAAATAAATAATTATTTACATGGATTTTTCTTTTGCAACAAAAAACATAGACATCTAAACAAGCATTTTTTTTTTTTGACGAAATTTAAACAAGCAAAATATAAAATATGAAATATAAGCTTTTTATATATGAAAATATAATCTCGAAAAGTGGTTATAGGAGTTTGTAAATTTGGTAAAATAAATAACTTGAAAAGTGGTTGGGGAGGGATATAAGGTTTGAGTTCAAAACACACTATATATTTTCTTTTAGCATTTTCATTAGCTGTGCATTAAAGGTTCTCTTCTCATGTCAACAATACTTATCCATTTAGTGTATGCATTGAGTTGTGAAGTATGCAGTGCTAAGCTATTAGAATGTTCTTTTTATTGTAAAATCTCATGTACATTGACAATCATTCATCGGTAATCGCATGTATATTTTATGAAAAATATTTTTTATTTTTATTTTTTAAATTTTATGTTAATTTTACTTGTTGGTAAGAATGAAGAGACTTTGCAAATATAAAAATGTCAAAAAAAGTATTTTTAAATATTGAAAATTATCCATATTTTTAGAAACAATAAAAATAACAAAAATATATTTTTCAGTATTTCTGTAAATGCATCTTTTTTATCTAATATTTCTATAAATGTATCTTTTTTATCTAATATTTCATCTACTTTCATTAATAATATTTATCTAAAGAGTCTCTTATTAAGATAAAATGAATATATATATAAAAAATTAATAAAAATTTAAAATATTTTCACAAGTAAACTAAACGAGATAATTTGCTAGAGTCCTTGTTTTATAGAATTGAGTTTTACCGGAGTCATTCCTAAAATCCTAATCTCCGTCTCAAAAAATGTTTAGTTATTTTTTCTACAGAACTATAATAGTTGAGATAATAAAAATGATTTTTTTTATGAATAACTATAGAGGATATCACTAATATTATATCACTGTATTTTTTATAAAATTTTTTTGGTATGTTTAGTCTAAGTTAAAAAAAAATTCGTAATTCATTCAACATTTATAAATGAATTTATATTATATTGTTATTTTAAAAATATAAGAATAAGAACTAGTACATCTTGCTGAAGATTCTACACTAGATAAAACATTTCGCTTCAATTTTTGGTATCCAATTTATCATACTCACAAAATAGTTCCCCTTTTATAAAATCAAATCTTATTTTAGAATTAAAATCTAACTTTGTAGCCTATCAAATATCATATTTGTTACAGTTTTAGTCAAAACTTGTATTTTTACTCTAAAAGTAATAAAATGATATATTTTTAAATGTCATGACTAACAAAATAGTACATTTAAAAAAACTAAAAAAAAATATTTGATAGAAATTAAAAGTAAATTACAAAGAGATATAATGATATTACAAAAATAAATAAACATTTTTTAATTTGAAAATTATTTTGAAACATTTTTTCTTCGTTGTGATTTGTTATGGACCCAACATTATTAAAGTATATATAGATTTGGAATGTGTAATGAACCTCCAAAGTCAAACATATTATTTTTTCCCCATAAGCTTTGACTTTGAATTATGATTTCTGGTAATTTCTTTTTATGTAGGTTTCATTTCCTAATTTGGATACCCTTAAATTGAGTTCTCTCAATTTGAGAAAAATTTGGGATGAGAGTCATCATTCTATGTATAACTTGACTAGCTTGATTGTGGAGAATTGTGGTGGGTTGAAGTACTTATTTTTGGATTCTGTGGTTGGAAGTTTTATGAACCTCAAACACCTTCAAATTGGTAATTGTCCTTTGATGGAGGAGATAATTGTTAAAGAAGAGAGAAAAAACGGTAGTAATAATGCATTAAAAGAGGTATGGTAATTATTTTCATCACTAGAATTTTTCCAATTAATTTTAAATAACTATTTATTATGATATTGGTTATTTGTGCATTTATAGGTTCAATTTTTAAAATTAGAGAAAATCATATTGAAGGACATGGACAATTTGAAGACAATATGGCACCCACAATTTGAAAAATTGAAGATGTTGCATGTAATCAATTGTAAGAAAGTTATGGTGGTTTTTTCGTCTTCAATGCAAAAAACATATAATAAGATAGAGTTATTGGAGGTTACAAATTGTGGTTTAGTGGAAGAGATATTTGAATTGAATTCTAGTGAAAATAGTTGTGTAGAGGATATAACAAATTTGAAAGAAGTTCATATAGATGGATTACCGAAGTTGAAAAATATATGAAGTGGGGATCCTCAAGGAATTCTTAGCTTTCAAAATTTAATAAATATAAAATTAAATAATTGTGATAGCTTGGAGTATCTATTGCCACTTTCTATAGCCACTCGTTGTTCACATCTCAAAGAACTTCATATAGAATCATGCTGGTACATGAAGGAAATTATTGCACTAGAGAAAGAATCTAAGTGTGCAACTCTCAAATTTGAGTTTAATCAATTGAGTACTTTATTGCTTTGGAACGCAAATCATCTCAAAGGTTTCTATGCTGGAAATCATACTCTAACATGTCCATCTTTGAGAAAAATTGATGTTTTCAATTGTGCAAAATTGACTTTGTACAAAAGTATTCTATCTACATGCAGCTCCCAAACTAGCTTTCAAGATGACAAATTCTCAATTTTAAGACAACAACCACCTTTCATTACGGAAGAGGTATGTATATAATATCATGTAAATTTAAGAATAGTTGAGATTTGTGTTATTTTAAGACTTTGTGTTATTTATTTTTGCAAAAATATGAAAATATGTAGAACACTTTATATCAAAATTTATTTAAATATTCTACTTTATCAAAAGTTTCTATGTAAGTTTCAAAGAAATTGAAAATGCTACAACATTGTTTCAACTGTTTTAGGTGATTCCAAACTTGGAGGAGTTAAGATTTGAACATAAGGATGTCAACATGATATTGCAAGCACAAAACTTAAGTACTCTCTTCACCAAAATGACATTTCTTGGTTTGTCTAATTATAAGAATGAAGAGGCTACATTTCCTTATTGGTTTTTCCAAAATGTGCCGACTCTTGAGTCGCTAATTGTTGATTGGAGTTATTTCAAGAAGATATTCCAAGATGAAGGAGAAGGACAAATAAGTGGCACAAGGCTCAAAACATTGACATTAAATGGATTACCTAAACTTCAACATATATGTAAAGAAGGGTCCCGAATTGACCCAGTTCTCGAGTCGCTTGAAAGCTTACATCTTTATAGTTGTTCTACGTTGACAAATTTGTTGCCGTCTTCCGCCACACTTAATCATCTCACATATGTGGAGATAACAGATTGCAATGGGTTGAAAATTTTATTTAAATCTCCTATAGCTCATAGTTTAGACAAGCTCGCAACATTGAAGATAAAATGTTGCAATGCACTTGAAGAAATTATTGTTGGAGAAGAAAATGTTGTTGACATTGCATTTGTTAATTTAGAAACATTAATGTTGGAATGTTTGCCAAGCCTCAACAAATTTTGCTCTAGTAAGTGCTTCTTAAAGTTTCCATTGTTGGAGGAAGTCATTGTAAGGGAATGTCCTCGCATGAAGGTTTTTTCGGATGGAAACACAAGTACACCAAATCTTCCAAAAAGTGAAAATTGCAGAAAATGATCAAAAACGATTTTGGAAAGGAAACATAAATGATACAATAAACAACATGTTTGTAGATAAGGTATGTTTGATTTACGAATTTAATACTTGTGCAACAATATTATGACATGCGCTTCAATCTGTTGTATTTTTTATGATGATAGTTTTTTTAAAAAAATATTATTGAGGAAATCAGAATTATTATTAATAGCAGTGGCACTAATAACCATTTTACGAGAATTTGAAAGAAGTACTTTGTGGAAAAAACAACTATTTTCTTGATTTTAAAATTATAGAGCACTATAATTTGTCTCTTCATTGTATAGTTGATATATTTTTATTAATTTGATTGATCAGGTTGCATTTCGCCAATTCAAATATTTAGCTTTATCAGACTACCCTGAGCTAAAAAATTTGTGGTATGGCAAACTTGATGGGAACATTATGTTTAGCAATTTGAAATATCTAGTGGTGGAAAAATGTGATTTTTTATCAGATATACTTTTTCCATCAAATGTATTACAAGTACTACAAGGATTGGAAGATTTGGAAGTAAGAAACTATGATTCTTTAGAAGCAGTGTTTGATGTGAAAGGTATGAAGTCTTCTAAAGATATATTGAGCAGTCAACTGAAAAGATTGACTTTGTCTAGCTTGCCAAAATTGAAGCAAATACGGAACAATGATCCTTATGAAATTATGAGCTTTGGAAACTTATGCACGGTTAACATTTCTACATGTCAAAGCTTGTTATATGTCTTTTCATTGTCATTGTGCAAAGATCTTAGAAATCTTGAATTGCTTGAGTTAGACACTTGCGGAGTGAAAGAAATTGTTGCAACGGAAGATGAAGGATCAATGGAAATTAACTTTAATTTTCCTCAATTGACTCAAATAAGACTACGTCTTTTGACAAACCTTAATAGTTTCTATCGAGGAAAACATACTTTAGAGTGTCCTTCATTGAAGGTTTTGAATGTATATCGTTGTGAAAAATTAAGAATGTTTTACTTCAATGGTTTAGACCCATTGGATCATGATGAAAGTCATAATGATATGCTATTTTAACAACCTTTGTTTTCTATTGAAAAGGTAAATCACATTTTCTATCTTTATTTCTATCATGTCATGAATTATCTCGTATTTATTTGAATAGTTTTTTGTGTTTAATTTTTGCAGTTAAGCTCCAAGTTGGAGGATTTCACAATAAATGGGACAGATGCATTTAGAATGTTGAATGCTTACTTTCAAGAAAATATATTTTCTAAAATAAAAGTTCTTTGTTTGCAATGCTTCAATGAAACTCCAACTATTTTTCTGAATGATTTCCATGCAGTATTTCATAATCTTAAATCTCTTATAGTGCGATATAGTTCTTTTGAAATGTTATTCCCTATTTCAAAAGGAAGTACTGTTGGCAATCTCAATAAGAAAATTTCTAAGCAAATAACAAAATTGTTGCTTTACGAATTGGAAAATATTAAGTATATTTGGCATGAAGAACTTCCACCAGACCATCCTCTACTACAAGATCTAGAAAGTTTACGAGTTTTGAGTTGTCCAAGTCTGTTAAGTTTGGTACCATCGTCAATTTCATTCACATATTTAACCTATTTAGAAGTGCACAGTTGCAAAGAGATGATTTATTTGATAACATCCACAACAGCTAAAAGTCTAGTTCAACTCACAAAATTAAAAATAACTAATTGTAACATTATTTTGGATGTTGTATGATGGATGATGAGGAAGATGACATCATTTTTGAAAATTTGGAATACTTGGAGTTTACTTCTTTGTCATGTTTGAGAAGCTTTTGCTATGGGAAACAAACATTCATATTCCCATCTTTGCTACAAATCATTGTTAAAGGATGTCTTCAAATAAAGATCTTCTCATCTGGAGCGGCAGTAGCATCATACGTAACACATATTGATGTGGATGATGAAGATATGACATGGAAAGGGGATCTTAATACAACTATTCAACAATTGTTCATTCAGCAGGTATGTATATTACTTATTCATTACCAATAATATTAATATGGTGTATGTTTGGTTGTACATTGAGTTTGAAATACATATATATGGGAGGAATTATATTTGTCTATTTATAAGTTAAGTTGTTTTGTTTAATATGACATTATAAATATCGAATTTTGTTGATCTAACTGTTGATTATCGTCATATTATGTTGAGGCGCACAAAATTAGTCATAGTCACAAGAAAATTAGTTTCTTCATGCATCAGATAGTTAGGGGTTGATATATTTGTTAATTAAAGTTAACATTTTGTAAGACAGGAGGTTCCACATTCTAATATGTTGAATGGGACCATTATATCCTCCTCACATTTGCAAGGTACACTGTTCACAAAAATTATTATCTTTTAAATAGTTTATTTTTTAATCTTTAAGTATTATTTACAATATCTTTTGTTGTGAAGTGATTATTTTTATAGGCAAATGTAAGTATTGTAAGTGAAATTAATAAAATTTCGTTTGCTAGAATTTAAATTTTGGTCATTTCACTCCTTTAACATCTTCAACCCTTATCTCAAGTATTTTTTTTATTCTTTATCGGATAGTTTATATCATAATTTGTTTATTTGTTCTTGTGTTATGAATCACTAGAATTATTATTAAGCAAGTTAATGATAAATTAATACTTTAGTAACTTTAAAAAAAATACTTTAGTACTTATTTCTTTAAATAAGTTAAGACTCTTTTTATTTTGAATAAAAAGTTATATTAATAGGCGCATTATTTATAGCATAAGATATTTGTGCAAATATTAACTTATATTAATGCAAATATAAACTAATTTGTAAGTGTATAATAAACTCTAAAGTATTTTTTACTTTAGTTTGAGACATTATTCCCTCCCCTAAGATTAGTTAGATATTGAAATAAGAATAATCTATTAGTTTAAGTTAAATATAATAATCGATGAGTTGGACTTTGGTAATTGTTTAGGAAGATGCTCAGAGCTGAATAATGTGTAAATTAAATAATAACTAATTAGTGAAGTTCATTTAATCAATTAGAATACCAATTAGAAATAGAATATATGATCAATTAAGTATAGTAGATTAGTAGGACTTGGTTAATCGATTAGATAGTGAATCAAATTCAAAATAAGACTAAGTTATGACTTAATCTATTTGAGACTTAGGATATATCGATTAGATTAAGTTAAAATGTTTAATTAGTTAAAATTAATTTATTATTAATAAGGGTTGCATACTAAATGATAGAATAAAGAATTATGACTAAGTCAATATTTAATTATTATGATATTGATTAATATGTTGATGATAAATATTAATTTGTTGTAGCACACTTAATCACAAATATTGGTTGAGTGTTGTTAGAAAGTGATTATCGATGACGAATGCATGACATGTATGTTATGTGTTTCATTCACAAATTGGGACATGTTAGGGAGTTGTGTCGTAATAGAATTAGACTTCGACAATTGAGGAGACATTGAGGGAGTTATCAATAGGAAAGTCATACGTAAAGATAGAGTAGTGTTATGGTATTCTGTTAAATATTGAATCATCCTAGTTAGATACTTTTGTTCATGCGGTAATTGATGGCTTCTTTACATGTATCAACCAAAAGTTAGAATGATCCAACATGAAGTAGTTGATGATTAGGATTTTTTTCACCTTATCATGCATTATTGATATTATTTATTGTATATGCTAAAATGTTGTTTGTGCATTTAATATACTTTACTTCTTCTTGGTTATATTTTGAGAATGATGACTCACCTTCGTTTGTTTTCTATATCGTTGCTACACACTATGTGCGTGAGTAGATGATGAGACAACAACAGATGAAACAATTGCTGGCGAGGAAGAGACAAAGTAATTGGCATGACACTAATGTAGTATATTATAGTTTATATGCTATCGATTGTCAACATGGTAATTTGAAATTGTATAGAGTCAACTATGATTGATTAGTGTAAAAATATTTTAAGTTGAACTCTTTTGATTTCGTTATACATATGTTTTTGGATTGTGATATTTCTATGTTTGGATATATTTTAAATATGGATTAAATTTCTTTGTATTTTTATTATATTTCACTTTAAAATATTTTCGGAATAGAAAATATTATATTTAATATTAATTAATGTTATTTAATTGTGCCAAAAGAAAAAACCAATGTTTGTTTAATATTAACTTAACCCTTATCGGTGACTATCAACACCATAATACACAATTCATGTCATACATGAATCTATAATTTTCCTAACAATTAACTCCTTAACAATTGATAAGTTTCACTATCACCAATCAACCTTATCAATTATTGTATGTTTTTACTTGATAATTAATAGGTTTAGTTGCAGTTTTAGTTTTTCTATTATTATTAATTTATAGAATTGGTTTATGTAGTTTTGATTCCTCTTTTATATTTTTGAACTAAAACATGACCATTTGACATATTTTTAATGTCAAATTATTCATATGTCCCTGATTTAATTAAAAATATGAAGAAAAAAAATTTAAAATTGAAATTTATGTTTTTACGGTGTTTTATTCCAATTTCATGTTGTTAATCATTCAACATCATTGTAACATATATCATTTTAATTAAAATATATCATGTCACCATTTTTAATTAAAAAATCAAAGATGACTAAATTGTCAACATTTAAACTAGGAGGACCAATTTCGTGAATCAATAAAAATAGAGAACTAAAATTGCAGTTAAATTTAATTAATAAGTTTCAACTATGCACTTAACTATCTCTTTTTTTGTTAATATTTTATTTACCCAATCAATTATCTAATCTTTCTAATTAGTTATTGATCAAAGTAATTGATTATCTAATCATCCTCGTCATTTATCTAATCTGCCGTAATTAATTTTTGTGATTAACATTGTCACAAATCAATAATTACACTATTTATGTGTTTTTACTAAATTCCTAATTTCAATTACCCTTAGTGCCTAATTGATTGTTTTAATGATCTATTCAATTAATTATATTATCTAATTGATTAGCCAATAATTTCTTTTAGTTATTTGTTAAACAAGTGACTCCAAATACAAGAGAATGTTGAATAAAATGTAAACTTTAACATGCACAATACATTAAATAGTTAAAAATATTAGGTGAATCGTCGTTTTAGTCCCTCAAAGTATACGGCGATATCATTTTGGTTCCTAACTCAGAAAAAAAATTAAATTAGTCATCGAATTATCAAATTAGTTTAAAATATAATTTGCTATTATAAAAATTCTTGAAAGATATAATTTATTGTCAAAATAGTCTATTATAAAGTTAGAGACTAAATTAACTGATATTTTAATAATTTAGAGACTATTTTGGATTTTTTGTTGAGTTAGAGACTCAAATGACATTGTCATATACTTTCGATGACACATACCCTACACTATGAGAGAGCATTGCCTTGTAGCAATGGTGGAGAATAATACGACTTTATGCCGGTGTCAATTACCTTTGGATTTAATCAGCATTTCATATTGTTGTTGTTACATTTTATAGAAAACTTGGGTTTGATTTTGTTGTTGATTATTCTCAAAAACAAAAAAACAAAAAAATTGCTCGAATTTGTTGTGAATGGTGTGAACTATTAGATTGATTTGTTGCAGTTATGTTGTGCACAATGAAGGGACAAAAATTGAAATCAATAAAAATTTTGTAGAGAAAATGAGGAACAATGATTGTGAGTGTTTACATTATTTTTTTAAAGGATCAATCTTAAATATCAGGTCGGTGAAGAAAATGGCATGATAGAATCAGATGCACAAAACAAGAAATAAAAACCATGTGAAAAAATATAATGCCATAGGTTTATTTTAATAATTTTTTTGTGATAAACTTTATGAGCCTTTAGATTAATCAAATGGCCATGAATGGTGTAGTAGAGGCAGCCATAGAGAACTTGGCTGTTGAGGATCCATTCTAAAATAAATTGAACCTAAAAATAATTGCATAATAAACCACTAACAATGTAGTATAAAACCTCTAACAAAAATATTAAAAGTGAGCAAGCAAGTATTAGCAAGCAGAGTAAGAAGAAGAATTGACTTAGAAAAAGATCGTCAATTGGTGTGAGTTACAAGTGGAAAAATGACTCTTATTTATAGAAATAGATGTCAATCTAAAATTGCAATCAAGATTTGTCATCAATTCTATTTAATTTGTATAGTATGTTAGCACATGTATCATCTAGTTATACACTTCATAACCAATTGTGTATCAGCAATAACTGATTATTCAATCAATTTAAAAAAACGCAGCTGACTTTTGCAACCACAGTCGATTATACAACATAGTATAATTGGTTATGATGATTTAAAAAACACACGGTGAATGACTCACAATCATAATTGATTATCACAAGTTATCATAATTGGTTATGATGTATATAAGAAAACACAAAATTAGTTTCAGTAGTCATAAGATATTAATGTAAATTCTATAACCGATTATCCCATTTAAATAATGCTTGCAAGAGACACAAGTGTGTTTTTTTTATAAAATTTCAAAAGAATTTTGAAGAATTTCATAAAAAAAAATTGATTTAATTTTGAAAAACAAATTTAAAATATTTATTTTGGGAGGGTATGAATAAATTTCAAGAGAGTTTTTTTTACTCAAATTAGGATTCTAAAAATAAACATAAATAAAAATTTGTCGTGTAAGACTCTTTTACACATTTTGCATTGTTGTTCTTCTTAGCATATCCTTTTGTCCATCATCAAAATATAATAATCAAGTCAAGATATATATTCACATTATTTAATCATCTAATCGATTAAACTAAATCATCTTATAGTTAACAATTCAAAACGGTAAATACAAATTTAAAAATAATGGTCACCATTCATCATCAATATTAACAACAAGATTTAATACATAGTTCAACAATTAATATCATTAGTTATAACAATTTAGTCATCATCATAACAATTAATCATCAATTATGGAGACACATCTAGAATGGTCTCAAACTACAAATATAGAACCTAATATGTCGTACCTACAATACTAAACTAATATTATGCAATTTGTGATGAATTTTAGTAATATTCACAATGATAAAAATATAATTTCTAAAAACTAAAATAAAACTTAAACAACAGTTACCATATTTTACAACATTTCAAGACATCACATTTTACAATATTTATACAATCATTTACATAACTCATTTAAGAGATTAAATTACATAATTTAAAAGTCATCTCAACAAAAATAATTTTGAAATAAGTAAATATAATATTTCAATTCTGGACCCTCTATATCACTTATACGATGACTCCTATAAAAGTAATTCTAATAAATATATATATATTAGATTCGAACTCTATTGCTAGAGTTACGGTTTAAGACCCCATAGAAAACACAAAATATTAGGAAATAATTTATCTCACGGTCTAACTTCAACTAATTGACTAAATGGAAGACTTAACCAATTATTAGAAGAAAAAACATAAAAATTCACGTAAGCACAATCTATTCCATGAACTGAATTAAATAATCTAATAAAAGAGTAACATGATTGATTAATTTTTGTGAAACTGCAATCAAGAGACTTTTTACTGTTGTATATTAATGTCTAAACACCAAAACATCTATCAAATAACAATTAGTACTAAAAAATAAAAACTAGGGTGTTACCCTTCTTGAAGGAAACGAAAAACACAATAAATGGGAATTGAATTGTATATTTTTTTAAAACTTTTTCTTTTGATATGCTATGAAATATTTTCTTTCACTTTAGGTAAATATTGGAATTAAATTCATTTGATGAAACTATATGAAGGATGCATAAAAGTAAAGAGATAATGGAAAGAAGAAAACACAATGATTTTTATACTAATTCATAATCCAACTGGTTGATACGTCTAGTCCTCCAGTTATAGAGAGATTTACCTTTCAACTAAAAGGATTTTTCGACTATACACAAATAGTAAAAGTATTATCTGTCTCTTATGACAACGATGTTGAGACAAAATCTCAAATTAATATTTTGATGATAATTAAACAAAAGGTTAATTAAGACTTCTAATTATGATTCTAAGTGTTTTGATATTTAACATGTGTATTTGGGTGTGTTAAAACAAGATCGGTACCAAGCATTACAAAACAGATCTTATTAAAATCAAGAAAGCAAAATCAGTAAAACGAAAAACGTTCTTGACAGATTTCTGGAAAACGAAGAACATTTTCCACATCTGTCATAAACAAGAATGATCAGATTTTTATGTAAAAGATTAGATACAAAATAAGTTAGCTCATCTCAAGACATATTCGAAGAACATTCTTAGATCACAAGAACATTCCTGGTTTCAGCAAGAACATTATTGCTTTATGGTTGATCTTATCCATTCACTTACTCGTGACAGTTGGTCTATTTTCAATTAAATGAGTTGTCGTAAGCTCTCTTAAAGCCTATAAATAAAGTTTCACAATGAAGAACAAATCAGAACTCAAAGTGTCAAGCAAAACATCACGCATTCAATCATACTCGAGCATCTCAAATCATTCTAAGTTGCAGTTTCATTCTTAGTGTGATATTAGAATCAATATTTATTGAGTTCTAAAATATAGAATCTATTTATCAAACAAGAGTTGAGCATATCTAGATTGTAACAATCTCAAATATCATTACTTTGTAACTCAAAGCTATATTGTTGACATAGCTTGAGTAGTGTGTAAAAATCCTTTTATGATTTAAAATGTATCTTGTAAATTTTTTTTTTCTGAAATAGTGTAAGGTAACCTGTGGAAATCCTTTTTAGGTAGAAAGGTAGAACTTTGTAATAGATCAAGACTGATATGTGAAAATTGTGTGAATACTAAGAAAGTTCTTGCTTTGAGCACTAATTAGTGGAAAATCTCACATTTGTGAGGATTTCACGTAACTCATGTTGGATGAATCAGGATATATGCTTGTGTGATATCTCTTTCCTTATCTCTATTTATTCTTTTTCTTATAATTAGTTTTTATATTGATAAATTGATATTGTTGTTTTTCCACTAACCAATAATGTTCTTCGCTTGTAACCAAGATCAATCTTGAGTTAAACATTTTAGTTTTTAAACATAATTTTTAAAAGGGACAATTATAATTCAAACTATCTTCTTTATAATTGACATTGTTACTTCAAACGAGTATTCGTTACTTGCTTCTACAAGCTCCATAAGTATTATATAAGCTTTTTCAGGTTCCACCCAAGTATTTTGTAAGTCTCTTATAATCCATATGAATTCTCTAAGCTTCTCTAGTCTTTGTCGGTCACTCAAGAATGACTTACCAATCATAAGTCATACAATTTCAATTCACTAAGATTCTTTCACTGTTGGATATTTTACAAAAGTGGTTTGTGTCTATGACACAAATAATTGAGGACTCTCCAAGAAAATATATGCAATACAATTTCAATTCATCAATTCAAGTATCTCTCATAGAGAAGATACACATTTTTTCTTTTTATGTGATTTACAAGACAATTAATTTCAATGAGACGATATATACTTTGCATCTTGCATTGTGGTTCTGCTTTCTTTTACAAAACAAAGTACCGTTATTTTCGTCAACTTCAATTTGAGGGAATAAGTGAATTTAAATAGGACTTTAAATACAATCATTGTAGAGACCAGTTCATTATGATTATAATTATGATAAAAAGTTGTTGAACTTTAATGTAAAATTATGTACGAAGATTTGAGACTTCAACAGTACTTGTAAATTTGCAGGCTTAGACTTTATACGTCAACATTTTACCTCTAGTGATATTTTATTATGATGGAAGCTAATGATGTTATTCTCATTGTACCAAATTGTCTTTTATGCTTATTTGACGTATGCATGATATGGTTTACTCCAAGTTAGCAAATGGTGAGCATTGAAATTTTTTATCTTGAGTGTGATTGACTCACTCTGTGGTACTCATGTCAATCAAACAATGAGTACCATATATATGATCTTTTTCTTTTCTTTTGTCTCTTCTTTGATTTTCTATTAACATTAATGTCTTGAAAACCAGACCAGCAGTTTGATTGGTCTAACTGCGAAATGGATCGTCATCCAGTCTAGAAACACAATGTAACTGCTCTATTAAAAAAATCAGACAAAAATCTATAGAACTAGAAAACAACTAGGAAAAATGCATAAAATTGGCAGGTATCAAGTTTTCACCGGTTTAGAAAAAATATGAGAGAAAGCTGGTTTTTCATCTCGTCTAGACTATTTTGAATGAAAGCTTATGCATATGAGCTACTGAGTCGTGAAAAGCCAAGACTTGTAGCCTTTGTTGTAGCTTGTTACGCATAGTTGTTTTTCTTTGGTTTAATTGCAGTTTTGATCCATCTATTTTTTTTATCAATTCACAAAATTTGTCTCTCTATTTTAAAAGTCAACAATTTTGATCTCTCTCGCAAACTTTTGAATTAAAAAACGACGATTTAACGTATTTTATATAACATAAGATACAATTTCATGATACAGTTTTGGAAATCAACCAATCCATTCCTAAAATAACATTGACATTTTTCAAAGACAATCATACTAAATCTATGATCTAGTTTCTACCTTCTAAATCAGTGGTCACAAGGGTGTAGCCACATACAAATCAAAGGATAAATGTGACACATGTAATGTCAACCTCTCAACATAATCATAAACAACAAATGAATATGTTGCAAACGAGTCATATAGTACAATCAAATGCATTCTCTTTACGAGACACATGCATTGAATCAAATCCTCATATTTGGAAACTTCATTCCCAATTAACGAAAACACTATGTCAATCGCCTATAAATGGTTGGTTAGTGGTATCTTCTTTATTTCAATTGTGGGCTTAGTCTTTCCAAGTGAACATTCACTACTAACCTGAAAAGAAAATTGGTTAAATAGATCTGATAACAAGCTAGTCTTGTATAGTCACAAGACCAAATGCATAGTGCTTAGACACACTCAAAAGAGACACTTTTTTAATAATAAAGAAAAATTGATTTTATGATGTTTAAAAAAATATTTATTTTACCCCTCTCTCTTGAATATTATTTATATACATATATAGTTTATTAAATTAATTATTTAATTTTAATATAATTAAAAATATAATTGTCACAATAATGTAATATTTCAATATTTTTTTTTGAAAATTACTTTTTGAGTATCACAATGAATGACATATTTGCAAAAATAATGCCTCAAAATAAGTGAGTTTCTAGTCCTAATTTGTGAAATTCTCCATATTAAATTAGTGTTCCGAATCTCTTTGATTTTGCTTAAAAAAACAAAAAAGAACATATATAGAATTGTTTACTTTGGGATCTAATCCTAGTTACCATATTGTTGATGCAAGATTAAAGATTTGATATTGCAAGTATAATTAGAACTATTTTTTATACATGCAAACATTTTTTTAATACGGCAATACTATTTTTGTTAATCCAAATTAAACCTATAATACCATAATCAATATACATCAAATCAAAATAATCTCAAGTTAGTTCGATATTCATCAAACATATACAACTAAATAAATAAAAGAACATAAATCTAATTACATCAACTATTTTTAAAAAAATCTCAGTAAGGATGAACAT
>NC_021167.2:10561616-10589108 GCF_000331145.2 Cicer arietinum | reverse complement strand
CCTGCTCAATCCATTGGTACTAGCAAAGAACCCAAACAGCTCTTGTCTATACGGCAAATAAGATTTGCGTTTATCACTTTCCTTTCTCGCTTTATTCATCACATAATGTTTCTCATGCGCCGACGTCGTTTTCCCCTTCACCATTTTCACCTTCTTAACGACGACGTTTTTCGCTTCACCGGAACTCGTTTTCTCTACCTTCGCCGGATTTAAGAACACGAACGCGTCTTTGCCGTCGCTGTTGCTTCGAAGCTTCGGATCGCGAAACTTCCACAGTTTCGACGATCCTGTTGAGTTGCTCTTCACCGCTTTTTGCGGATTCCACTCGCAGTACTCCCCTTCCACCGCCGCAGAAGTCGTCGTCGCCTTTGACGGCGATTCAACGAAGATCTTCTTCACTGGCGAGCGGTTACCAGATTCGCTGTCATACTCGTCGGTGAACATTAGATCCTGACCGAAAATAGGAAAAATCGGACGTATCTGACCGTGATCGAACACATCGTCAGCGGAAATCGGCGAGCCATTAGGATCTGCGAAAACGAAGGTAAACTCTTCTTCTTCGTCGTATTCCTCTTCTACCTCATCGTGCTTAACTTCGTTTTCTACATTTTCATCTTCGATTTTAAGTTTTTCAAAAAAATCATTTTCGAACTTTCCAGAAACCTCGCTGCGAGGTGAAACCGAAACGGTTTGCATAGTGATTAAGTGCGTTTGCGTTTAGCGTTTATCGTTTTTTTTTTTTTTTGAAGTAAAGGAAATGAAATTGTTATGGTTGTTTGTTGAGTTTGTTAAAGTGGTTGAGGTTGAAGATTGTGAGGAGTTAAATGAATACGGTTTTGGTATTTATAGTGAGGAGGGTATTCAAACGTGTGTTGGGTAAGCTTTGATTATTTTTCGGTCTTCTGAATTTCTTTCTAGTGAAATAAAAGGGATTTCCTTTTATTGAATAGAATTCACACGCTTCTCGTGTTCAAACTTCACGCGAGGAAGCTTCGCCTCACGTTCGAGAAACAAGTTGAAAAGTCAATGTCTTAAAAGGAAATAAATTTTCGTGTAGGACAAGGAAGTGTGAGATATGATAGGAAATAGGAAAAATAAAGAAGATAAAATGGAGATGGAAAATCTGAGAGAATAATTTTTGTTTTAAGTCTCACTTAAAATAATGTGAACAATAAGTCTTTCGATATGATTTGGTTGGTGCTGGATTAGGAAAAAAGCATGAATGAATTATTTATGATGTCAGGTTTCGGGTTACCTAATGGAATATGCAGCGGCTGATCTCATTGATGACTTGGGTGTATAAACACTAATGCCACGTTTGAGAGATTTTATGGACTAAACAATTAGTGACATTTTTTCTTCTTGTTGATAGACGATAAAAATTATTACAATTAAATAATATAATTGTAAGATCTTAAATTTATATTTAAAATATAATATTCAATTTAATAATATCGATATTTATCAATTAAATTAAAATTTAATTATAATTTGTAACATGTTTTCATTATTTTGATTATTTTGATGAGAAATGTTTTTGTTATTACTAGTTAGTTTGGTCATTTATTCTTAGATAAATAATTTAGTTTTAGAATTTGTTTATTTTTTTAATTAAGTTCAAAAAATTATTAAGAGAAGAAATATTAAATATGTATTTGTAATTCAAAATATTTATGGACTATAGTAATAATGTTTACATATTTAGAGATTAAAGTGATTGTTTATTCTATTGAAAAAATATATTATTACGATTTTTAATTTAAAGTTATTAATAAGAGAGAAGTAGAAAAAAGTAAGTTGAATAATATTAATATTAAAATAAATTACATCAAGAGTTAGATAGACTTATATAGTTAATTAGATAAATAACTAATTAGTTAGTGTAACTAACTACTCAATTTAACTAATTAATCAACTAAAATATCTAATATCTTTTCAAACTAGAATGTGTTTAATATATATACTTCGAGTTTGGAAAATCTCAACAACAAAAATATTATAAAAAACAACGATTTCAAAGAATTTAAGTATTTAAATAAAATTTTCAAATCATTTGTAACTGTTCATAATAATCTTAAATTTTTAAAAATATATTAGTATATTCTTTTTTCATTTTCATTTTTTATACAAAAACACTCTTCCAATTAAAATAGAAATTATTTTATCTCTTTTTCCTCTCCTCTCCTTTTCCCAAAACTTCACCTCTAAGATCGTAAAATAGATTAACTAAAACTATAATTAAATCAAAAAAAATCTTCAAATAAGTGTCATTTAAAGTTTTAGTAAAATACCTCTTACAGTTTTTTAATTTTTCTTTTTTTATTTAATTATTTATTTAATTTTAAATAACGATTTGATCATTTATATCTTAAAATATTAACAAGGTTTATCTTTTTAATAAAAACATGGAAAATTAATTATCATCTTAAAATCAAAATCCAGAAAATTCATTATCAATTTCAAGAAAAATCATATATTCATCAAATTCATAACTCAAATCTTTCAATAAACTGATATCTTCATCTCTAACAATAACATTAACATCAAATCCATCAAATAAAGAACTTACACTTTAAGATTTAATCATAAATCACCAATACAATATCTTCTTCTTCTTTCTATCCTTCTCCATATTAAATCTCTAATCTAAATCTTAAAATGTAAATTCTTTATTTAATAGTTTTAATGTTGTTGGGTATGGAAATGTTAATTTATTTAAATATTTAAGTTATGAATTTAATAAAAATATGGATTTTGTTGAAGATAATTATTAATTTTCTGAATTTTGTTTGAAAATATTGATAAATTTTATGGATTTTTATAAAAAGATAATATTATTGATATTTTAAGACATAAATGATCGATCGTTACTTAAAATTAAATATAAGATCAAATCAAGAAACAAAAATAAAATATTAAATTGTTACTTATAATTAAATAAAAGATCGTCATAGATATTTTACCTAATTTTTTTAATATATATATATTAAATAGACTAGGGACAAAATTTACATACACTAAATGTGAAGAGATCGAGAGGTATCTTGAGTTTAAATTTTGACCCAATATATATCAAATGTGTATGCAACTATCATTTAAATTTAAATTGTACTTATGAAACATTTTTAATATATTACTTCATCGCCCTTTCTTTAAATACCTATTATGTGTTTTACATATATTATGAAAGTGAGTGGCGTAACTGCCGTGTATATTTTATGTGTAGTTATTATTAAAAAAATTTAGTGTAGATTTTTCTTTGTCCGATTTAATAAGACTTATTTAATTTTTCAAATGCACTAATTATTTTTTTATTAACTTACGTTTATTATATTACTCTCTTCAACTTAAAATAATTGAGCAATTTAATCATTTCATGTGTAAAGAAAAATGTATAATTGAAAGAAACAATATTACTTTTATCAAATTATCTTTGTTAGGTATTGGTGCATTATCAATGTCATAAATATATAGTGAAATATATTACATTGAAAATGATGCAAGTAACAGTAATTCAATGGTACAATTAAAAATATGTGTTTTGAAAATTGTCAAGATCGATTATTTTGAGACAATTTTTTTTCAAATAGATTAATAACTATGGAACGTAGGGAATACATCTTTTTATATAATTTTTAATAAATATTATAATAAAATTATAAATTAACTTTATCTTTAATGATAAGTTAGTTAAAATAATAATCAATTATTAATAAATTTAATATTCTTACCAAACTTTTAATTTCCATAATTAATCTACAAAATTTTATATCTAGAGACAAATATAGTGTGTGATTAATATGTACACATTTTAAATTTAAGTGTCTCTACATTTGTTTCAACAGCATGTAGCAACTCTAGACACCAGAGCATTTAACGCATTTAATGGTGCTAAAGGTACTACTAACATTTTTTGGAAGCAAAAGTTGCATAGTCAACTTTAAACCACTTCATTATTGGTTCACCTTACATGTCATCTTAACTATTTGTTTAATTCCTTGCGGTAAGATTGCGAACTATTTCCACAAAATAAAAAATATAAAAAAGAAATTGTGAACAACTAGTATTTGTTTAATGAGACGACCCACGGAGGCTTTTGGAGTTGCCATGTTATAACTAGTTAATTAATGTGTATGAGAAAGAGCCAAAGAAAATCATATGATAGGACATAATGAATTTTATATCGCATAGGACAATACGACACAAGTTATAATTTTATTCAAATATCACGAAGGACTAATTAACTATGTGTATTAAAATCAGAGCACTTTTATATTAAAAAAAAAAAAAAATAGAGCACGGTGAGAACTAGTTAATAAAACATGTACATACAAAAGCTAATCCAAATATGAATGTCAACAATAAAGGGACGCGTTGATTAATACAGTTTCGGAGGTAGAAGCAAAGAGAATATATTTGTTGCAAAAGAATTTGTTGCACATCTTACTAAACAAATCATTTCACAAACAAAATAACTTGTATTTAAGTTTTAACTTTATGGTAAGAGATTTGGATAGTAATAGTGAGATTTTAAGTTTTAACTTTATTGCTCTACTATAAACAAAATAAAAATTAAAACATGTATTTTTATAAAAATAAAAAAAATAAAAAATCTAAGAATATGGGCTTAAATGTAAAATAAAAAGTTTTCTTATTTACAATTTACTCATGACGATTTAATTTTTTGTGTGAAAAGAGTTAGAAGAATATAAGAGACATGAAATCAATGTTATTATTGTTTAAGTTGTTGTTTGGGCTCAAAGATAACTTTCACAAAAATTTACTAATTTGTATTAACATGAACTCGTCATTAGTAGAAGAGGGAGCTAGTTTACTCAATTGTAAGCTAGGACTTCTTCCTCTTAAATATTTAGGGTTGTCAATATGTGAGAATTTGAGGAAGTTGTCTTTTATAAATCATGTGATTGTCTTTTTGGTATTAACGTCTCAGTTTTCTCAAAGTCGTTCTGTTTGCATTATCAGTGTACTATCTTTCCTTTTTCAAAGATCCATCAAGTATCATTTCTAAAATCGAGTATTTATTTAATTATTTTCTTTGGGGTGGGAGTGAGGCTGGAGGGGTATGGGGTTCTCATTTTGTGTCTTTTTAATTTGGCTTTATTAGAAAAAATGGTGTTGGAGGTTTAAAAATGATAATGGGAGTTTTATGGTTTTATCTTTTAAATATGATTGTGTTGATGATGACTTAGGAGGAGGGTCGATAAAGATTCTATTTAGTGGAAATATATTAAATCAATTAGTAAACGGGATGCTTGTGGTCATACTAATTTGTTTGAAAGTAATCTTTCAAAGTTAGTGAGATATGGTAAGGTACGTTGGTTTAGAAGGATCATTGAGTAGATGGGGTGACGTTATGTGATATATTTAGTATGTTGTTTAATTTATCTTTGGATAAAGAATGTGATTGTGAATGGTATGTTTAGTAATGATTTTAGGGTTGATGGCGATGGAGGATACTTCTCTTCCAATGGGAGGAGGATCTTGTATTGGAATGTATCTCGTTGTTTTCAAAAAAATTGATGCATGAGGATGTACGTGATAGATGGGTGTGGAGAAATGCTTATGGCGATGATTATTTGGTCAAAGGTGTCTATCAAATGTTGTTTGAAGAAGAACATCATTTATGCTCACCAATTGAAGATTTCATTTGGACTAAGATAGTCTCGTTGAAAGTAACTCTATTTGTCAAAGACTATTGAATAATGAGACCCCGACGAAAGATAATCTTGTTCATCCTGGCTTTGGTAATCTGAATTCTCTTTTGTGTGTTTGTGATCGTGGAAAAGAGGAATCAACTCAACATTTATTTTTTGATTGCTCAATTTTTGGTGATTTGTGGATAGGTGTTTTGAAATGGCTAGGTGTAAGTAGTGCTTATCCTAACAACGCATTGCAACACACACACTATTTTTGTGGTTTTTTTAGTGGTTGTAAATCTGTACATGATAAACTTTATGTTATTTGATTTGATTGTGTATGGTCAATATAAAAAACGTGTAATAAGATGATCTTTAAATCGAATCAGAAGACTAATTTTTTTCTTTTTGACCAAACCAAACTTTTGTCTTGGTGGTGGTTGAAAACAAAATGCAAGGATTGACATCATGATCTAAACGTCTGGTGGTCACTATCTTATGTAGTGAAGTGTATTTTGTTTCTTGTGTTTGGGTTGATGATCATTTTGTAGTTAATCAGAAGGGTTAGTGATGTTATGATTGACCATTTATAGTTTGTGTTGCAAAACTCAAACTCTTGTACTTTTCTTCTTCTTTTCTTAGCATCTCTTGTGCTTTGAAAACTAGTATTAATATATTTTGACTATTTCAAAAAATAAAACAAAAACAAAACAAAAAGTTACATAAATGTTCAATCATGTCTCATCATAATATCACTTTTTTTCTATAACAACAATACTCAAATAAAAGAGATTTGAGTAATTTGATTAACCAAATATAAATAAAGTTATATGAATTATTATTTCAATCATAATTTAAATATGGATTCTTATAAATTATTAGTCTTTTAGTGAAGTTTATTAACCATGTGATTATTCTAATTACTTTTATAAATAAATAAAAAAACAGTTTAAAAAAATCTATATATGCATATAAAGGAGATAGTAGATTTTCGTGTGACTATTTTTATTATAATTTTATTATTTATTATAATATTTTATTTTTAATTTTATCTTCTTTATCCTATTGGGATGCTCTTCCATGTATCCCTAGTTTGATCACCAATTTTTTTTTTACTTTAATCATATAAATCATAAAGATTTGTCATTAGTTAATACTGTAAAAAAAATTGCACGAATATTATATCAAAATTAATATAAATTTTTATATAAATTTTAATTTTGATCTTTTTATTTTATCAAATTTTATATTTTGGTATTCATATTTCTAATTTCATAATTTTTATTTTCTTTTTTTATTTTTGCAATTTTTAAAATTGAATCCAACAAAAAAAAGGATGTGACAATTTTTAAGGATTAAAAGTATGAGTACAAAATCTATAAATTGATAAAGTAAAGGGACCAAAACTTCAATAAATTTTTTTAAATAATAATATTTATTTTAATATTTTTATCTAAAAAAGTTGACGAATACGTTAGTGTCCATTTGTAAAGTAGTATTTTTTCTTGTCTTAGAAGAGATATTAAATTTCATCATAATTAATTTACACAACTGTAAAGATCTGAATTCGACTCAAGACAAAATGTCAATATAACAATATTAATATTTGTCAGTTGAGTTAGGACTTAAAAACTTGCAAAATAGTATTTATACGTAAGTTAAAAGGAACGTCAAAAGCAACTTATAATTTTTTTTCTTCTGAAACATAAATATTTTATGAAAATTTGAACTTTATATATTGAAAATCTTTTTTCAAGTTTTCATAATGAATTTTAGAAAATTCAAATTTTATATATTAAAAAACCTTTTTAAAATCTTCTAGAATACAATTGTATTTTTAAAATTTTGAAATTTGTATTGCAAAAACGAAATAAAAATTTCTCTATAAAATTCAAATTTTATATTGTAGAAAGTTTTTTTAAGTTTTTCTTGTGTAATGAAAAAAATATTTTCAAAAATTCTAGAACACAAATTTGTATCATAAAATATGAAGTTTAATTTTTTTATCTAAAAAAGAAGATCAAATCAATTTTTTTATTCGCTTTACTTGTTAACCAAGCCCAACGCTGACCTATTAAACTTTAATGTCTCAATGGTCATCATCCATGTTTGACTTACGTATTTCCATATTCAACCTTAAACTGTGTTGACTTTCCAATTTATGTGAGGGTGCATACCTGCTTCCAGAATTGAACGTGCGCAATAAATGGACCGAAAATTAATTGTAGTATAGTAGTAGCATTTTACCTCGTCATAGGCTTGATTCATGATCAAAGATAAACTTGTCTTGATTAGGTATCAAATATCACTACAGGAACAGAATAGAAGTTTTGTGCACCAACTACTCACGAATTATGTGGGACCAATCATGTTCACTTTTTTTTTTTAAGAAATGTTCGTTGTTTCTAGTGATAGATACAGATTAGTTCACTTGTGCGGAATTGATATTCAAAAGACTCTTTTTACGGTTATCTAAATAATTTGGTTTGAAATAGTGGAGTTTGAACAAAAAAATCAAGGTACATAATTTTTAACATTTTAACTGATATTAAATATAGTTTAACTGTGTAAAATAATTTTGAGTTAAAAACTTGCAACATAAACACAAAATTTCCACGATAGACATGTAGATGGATAATGCGACTGTGCGATTACAGAAGTTTAAAAATGAGGTTGATTCATTGTTTATAATCGAAATAATTGAAATCAACAAGATAATCAATTAAATTAAATATTTATAAATTTTCCCATTAAATTTAAACTAAACCGACAAAGAAAATATTAATTTATTTAAGTTGAATGAGTTTGATATTTTATTTTTTGTTAAATAATTAATGTTAATTATTAATTATTAATTTTATTAAAGAGAGAGTTGAACCTATAACCTTTACTTCAATTATTTCAAAATACTATATTGTTTTTAAATTAAAAACTTTATTTTAAATAAAAATCATTTTCAAACACTAAATTTTTTTATACTATTAAAATAAATATATAAGCTACAATAAAAGAATACTATATTATGATTAAAACATATTAAGTACAATAAGTATAATATTTTTATGATAACGTTATCGATATCATATAAAAAAAAGTATAAAGACGTGAAACCATACCAAAATCATTAGATATGATATAATGCAGAAAGTTCTGATTTCTATATTATTTGTTGTATTATTAGTTTTTTAATGGCTTTTAAAACATTTGAGGGAAGAAAAGAAGCCTCTCTTAAAATTTAGTTTACTCTTAATTTGTGTTTGTAGTAAGGTCCATTAGGAATATCCAACACAGGGTTTAGGTTGCATGATAACCCAAAATTGGAGGAGAATGAGAAAAAGAGTGACACTTGGCTTAACTAACCCAACCGAAAACTAACATGAATCTATGTAAACATAAAACTAACAACCTAAAATAATACTAACACACAATTTTCAGCGAATTATGATTTATTTTCATTTTGCAGTGACCACTAATTTTCAAAAATATTAATTATTATCATTATTATTACTAATTAACATAATTAATTACTATAATCATTATTTTCTCTTCCTCAAAATTTGAGACACGCATTCAACTTCTCTCTCTTTCTCTCTCACACAATTCGTTGCATCCTGCTGGCAATTCTGTTACACAAAATCAACGAATTTGCTGGCCATTTCATCATGGAAATTCAGCTTCATTCTTTAAAACAAGAAGAAACTCATACCATTATTTTTGTTTGTTTCTCTTATTAGAGTATTGGATCTTCAACAAAAAATAAAATTATTATCCATGCAAAAACAATTTAAAAATTCAATATCATTGATCATTGGTATTATTTTATTGTTTTCAAATTTTCTAGCCATTTCTGAGAATATATCAAGTTTAAATTTTTGATAGATTCAGAAATGGCTGAAGAAAATAAATCTAATAGTTCATCTTCTCATTCAGAAAAAGCTTCTGCTCCGTCTCCATCTTCATCATTTATACCAACATTAGAAGACTCAGATTCTCCGGAAAAAGCGCCATCAAAGCCTCCGCCCTCGCCGCCATTGGCACCGCCACCACATTCTCCACCACCACCACCACCACCTTCGCCTTCTCATCCTCCACCACCTCCTCCGTCTCCATCACCACCTCCACCACAACAGCACGCTCCACCTCCGCATTCTCCACCACCTCCACCAAAAGTTTCACCTCCACCACCTCATCGGTCGTCACCGCCTCCAACACCATTATCATCTCCGCCACCTCCATCATCGTCACCACCATCACCATCACCACCGCCGCCCGAAGTTAACTCTCCCCCTCCCCCTCCTTCACCATCACACCCTCAATCCCCTCCTCCATCTCCTCCATCTCCTCAAGCTCCATCCATACCTTCTCCCTCTTCCCACATTAGTCCTCCGCCACCGCAAAACCATCCTCCGCCACCGCAAAACCATCCTCCGCCGCAATCTTCACAGACCACTCCCCCAAGCTCCCATTCAAAACCAAACTCTCCACCACCTAAAAGCCACTCAATATCCAAACCACAATCCTCCAATGGAAACCATACAGGACAATACATTGCTATAGCTTTCGCAGCAATTTTGATTGTCGCCTTTATTGCCATCATCTTTTTTTTCGTGTTAAGAAGGAAAGACAAACGAGGGGGGAATATGCCACCCTCTAGAAAATCTCAAATGAAAGGAGGTAATAATATGTTAATAAACATTTTCCACTTTTTACCACAAGTTTAATTTATTGCTAGGAATTTAAAACGCGTCTTGAAAAGAATGTGTTAAAGAGTGTACATATGTCCCACCAATGTGAGTTGCTTCACATTGCTTTAGTCTCAACTCAAATTTCATCAAGACTTGAGTTTGAATCCTATACAAATAAACACTAGAACTAATTATATATGTCAATGTCAAACACGGATACATATCGTACCTATAGTACGATATATGAGTGCTACGTAGCCTCGCAATTTAATTTCTTTAAGAGAGAATGACTGGTATTTTATTTTATTTATTAATATTATTATTAACTTGTGGAATGAATTTTGTGCAGATGTACATTACTATGTAGACTCACCTGGTTATGGTTATAGGAACCATGGAGGTGTAATCCATCATTTGAGAACTCCTTCAGACCCAAATCAACAACCCCTAAGTGCTGGACAAATAGCTTATAGTTATGAAAAAATTGTGGAAATTACTAATGGATTTTCGAGCGAAAACGTAATAGGAGAAGGTGGTTTTGGGCGTGTTTACAAGGCTTCAATGCCAGATGGTAAAGTTGGCGCTGTTAAGTTGTTGAAAGCTGGTAGTGGTCAAGGAGAAAGGGAATTTAGAGCAGAGGTTGATATTATTAGTCGTGTTCATCATCGACATTTGGTATCGTTGCTTGGTTATTGTATATCTGAACAACAAAGAGTTCTTATTTATGAGTTTGTTCCTAATGGGAATCTTGATCAACATTTGCATGGTAACGTGAGTTTCTTTTTGTTTTGGTTATTTCCTTGGAACAATTATGAAATGTGTATATTTTCTTAAGTAATTCTTAGGTTTTAAAGCATGATCGCACAGTAAAAATTGTGATCACATCATAATTTTAAATATCGTGGAGAATTGCAGTTAAATCTGATTGATGTGATCTCAATTATATCATAGTTTTAAAAAATTTTGATGTCACTACCTAAATTGCAAGTGAGAATTTTAAAAAAAATATATATTCTCATGTGTGCGTTGTTTATGTGTGCCTTGTTTGTTTGATCACAGAAAGTGAATGGAGTGTTTTGGATTGGCCTAAGAGGATGAAGATAGCAATTGGTGCTGCAAGGGGACTAGCATATCTACATGAAGGATGTAAGTATATGTATATCTTGCATTATGCTATGGTACATATTTCCAATTTCAATTTAGTATTTTAATATTTGAAAGGTGGTTTCTTTTTAATTTATGAAATGCTAAAGTTTATTTTTATTTTTCTAGGCAATCCAAGGATTATTCATAGAGATATTAAGTCAGCAAATATACTTTTGGATAATGCATACGAGGCACAGGTATGTTATGCATATACTTTTTAATTTCATTCTTTTTTTCTCATGGTCCCTTATTTAAAATTTTAAGTCATGATCCTAATTAACCTTGTTTTAACACAGGTTGCAGACTTTGGACTTGCAAGGCTAACCGATGATGCTAATACTCATGTATCAACTAGAGTGATGGGTACTTTTGGGTAGGTTTCTTATATATGTATAAAAGTAGTACATTTTTTTGTATCAAAGAAAAAAAGTATGTTCTAATGTTGAAATAGTGTCTCTTATTGGATGATAATATAAAATTCAAAAGGTTATCTAAGAAGGCCTTAATTCAGTTATGTCAAATGTTAAACTAAAGTACTGTCTAATTCATTTGATCTACCGTGAATTTTCAGATACATGGCTCCAGAGTATGCGACGAGTGGAAAATTAACGGATAGATCCGATGTTTTCTCATTTGGAGTTGTCCTTCTTGAGCTTATAACTGGAAGAAAACCTGTTGATCCAACACAACCTGTTGGAGATGAGAGTTTAGTTGAATGGGTATGTCTAAACCTTTATCTTATTAGTAATGTTTGTGTAGTGAAAATACATTCAAATTTGAACTTTTCTGCTAGCTCAATTCTTAACGTGGATTCTCTGCAGTAAAAGATTAGCTTAGAAAACTATAGTCAATAAGATTTAGAAAGGGTCTAGCAAGAGATAGAGACATTAATTAATCATATTTGTATCTTAATTGTGTCCACAATTTGCATGGTAACGTGAGTTTCTTTTTGTTTTGGTTATTTCCTTGGAACAATTATGAAATGTGTATATTTTCTTAAGTAATTCTTAGGTTTTAAAGCATGATCGCACAGTAAAAATTGTGATCACATCATAATTTTAAATATCGTGGAGAATTGCAGTTAAATCTGATTGATGTGATCTCAATTATATCATAGTCGTAAAAAATTTTGATGTCACTACCTAAATTGCAAGTGAGAATTTTAAAAAAAATATATATTCTCATGTGTGCGTTGTTTATGTGTGCCTTGTTTGTTTGATCACAGAAAGTGAATGGAGTGTTTTGGATTGGCCTAAGAGGATGAAGATAGCAATTGGTGCTGCAAGGGGACTAGCATATCTACATGAAGGATGTAAGTATATGTATATCTTGCATTATGCTATGGTACATATTTCCAATTTCAATTTAGTATTTTAATATTTGAAAGGTGGTTTCTTTTTAATTTATGAAATGCTAAAGTTTATTTTTATTTTTCTAGGCAATCCAAGGATTATTCATAGAGATATTAAGTCAGCAAATATACTTTTGGATAATGCATACGAGGCACAGGTATGTTATGCATATACTTTTTAATTTCATTCTTTTTTTCTCATGGTCCCTTATTTAAAATTTTAAGTCATGATCCTAATTAACCTTGTTTTAACACAGGTTGCAGACTTTGGACTTGCAAGGCTAACCGATGATGCTAATACTCATGTATCAACTAGAGTGATGGGTACTTTTGGGTAGGTTTCTTATATATGTATAAAAGTAGTACATTTTTTTGTATCAAAGAAAAAAAGTATGTTCTAATGTTGAAATAGTGTCTCTTATTGGATGATAATATAAAATTCAAAAGGTTATCTAAGAAGGCCTTAATTCAGTTATGTCAAATGTTAAACTAAAGTACTGTCTAATTCATTTGATCTACCGTGAATTTTCAGATACATGGCTCCAGAGTATGCGACGAGTGGAAAATTAACGGATAGATCCGATGTTTTCTCATTTGGAGTTGTCCTTCTTGAGCTTATAACTGGAAGAAAACCTGTTGATCCAACACAACCTGTTGGAGATGAGAGTTTAGTTGAATGGGTATGTCTAAACCTTTATCTTATTAGTAATGTTTGTGTAGTGAAAATACATTCAAATTTGAACTTTTCTGCTAGCTCAATTCTTAACGTGGATTCTCTGCAGTAAAAGATTAGCTTAGAAAACTATAGTCAATAAGATTTAGAAAGGGTCTAGCAAGAGATAGAGACATTAATTAATCATATTTGTATCTTAATTGTGTCCACAGGCTCGTCCACTTCTGCTTCGTGCAATTGAAACAGGTGACTTTAGTGATCTTGTAGACCCAAGGCTTCAAAAGCAATACGTCGAAAGCGAAATGCTCAAAATGATTGAAGCAGCTGCAGCATGCGTTCGACATTCCGCGCCAAAACGACCTCGTATGGTTCAGGTAAATATATAATATCAACCATACATTTATTTTGTCAAGATTAAAATTGCAATCGTGTCAGAGTCCGTAATATTGCTGAAAATCGCAGTTAAATACAACTGATACAATCACGATAAACTTTTTTGATGTCACGATTCAAATTGCAGTCAAATTAATTAAAACTTTGGTTATAATAATTATATATGCATTTGTAACATTTCAATATTCTTAATATTAAAATAATTTACTTGGTTTTTATCAGATTGCAAGAGCCTTAGACAGTGGAGATCAAATATATGATCTATCAAATGGAATAAAATATGGTCAAAGCACAGTTTATGATTCTGGACAGTACAATGAAGACATAATGAGATTTAGAAGAATGGCTAATGGAAGTTTTGGTGAATCCGATTTTGATATGTGCAGCATAGAATATAGTTCAAAAGTCCCACAAAGTTCAAGTGGTGTTGATTCAGAAATTAGAACTTTCCAAGGCCAAAAAAATACTATTGATAACAAATCTTGAGGGAACATAAATAAATACAAGTGATTTAATGAGCTTAGGCATAACGGAGTTTAAGGCTATAAATATAACACCACTAATTTCACCCAAAAAAAATTCTCTAAATCATACTCGTATGAGATTTTTTTGATTTAATGAGTTTGGAAATTGGAGTGATATAGCCTTTTATTCAAACACGGCAATCTTAATTAATAATGATGAAAGTTCAAATATATTGAGATTTCCTTGTTTGACTTGTACCAATAAAAAATGTTGGTATTCTTTTCTATACCTCTCTTCAATTTTTGTTCTGTTTCCTTTCCCCCATTTTTTTTAATAGGGGGGACATTGAAAGCTTGTAATATAAATCTCTTATACTTATGCGGGATATGGAAGATTGAGTTTCTTCACCACATTTGGAATGATACATTGAGTTTGTATAAAACAATTATAGTACTTACTGATATTATGCCTTGTGTATTTTATTTTATTTTTCATTTTCAATTTGTTTAGACAATGAATACTTGCTTGCTGGCTGTGAATACTTAGCAAGAGACAAAATGTTTACCAAGTTGTCAGATTACAAATGATTTTTTTAATTTATCATAATGATGATTTTGCTGATAAATGTATCATATACATCTAGTCCTTCATTTCTACCTTGCTATTTGTGAACTTCCTTATATTCCTTATATGTGTAAAAGGAGCTTCTTATCTCACTCTAAGCTAATTAAAAAAATGAGGGTTTCCACGAAACATTGATACATGTTAAATGACCGTTGATCTCATTTCCTAAATTTGATTCTCACATTGTCATTTTTAATCCAACTTTGATACCATATTAAACGAACTTAGATCTCACTCTTGCTCGAGCGACCTGTCCACTTATTATAAGTGGGTAAGTGAAGATCTAATCCATCGTGTTATAACTTCAAATCTTTGGAATTCTACTAAGTTATTGAATCTTTCACTTAATTCAATCCAATTAAAATACTTCAAGTTTGTAATAAATTATAAATTATTTAAATTTAAGATAAAATACAAAACTATAGAACAGATTTAAATTTAAAAATACTTTTTTTATCCATTCAATTCACCAATTTAAAATTTAATTATATATTTCAATATATTTACTTTACATTGGTTTTACTTTCACCAACCCACATTGCATATAGAACAGAATTTTTTTTTTTAAATCTTACAATAAAACATGGCCATTCGAAAAAGAAGTAGAAAAGATAATTATACATTTCAATATTTCCACTTGCAGCTGGAAATCTAATATAGAAAAAACAGAGAAGATAAATAGCAACAAAATGATATAATAGTGAAATGGTTGCAATAATTAAGAAAATGGACTAATTCTACATAATACTTTCTTTTAACCCCATTATGCACCTGGCCTAAACTTTCCTTGAGGAGGACCAAGCTTTATTTCAAAACTCTTCATATCATGACCATGAACAACTGGCTTCTGTGTTCTAACTCCTCCATGTCCATGAATAGGCTTAGAAGATGCATGTGCATGAATAGGCTTAGAAGCTGCATGTGAATGAATAGGCTTAGAAGCTGCAATTTTTTTATCAAACCCAAATTCAATATCAACTTCTTTTGGACGTGAGTTATTATGGTTCTGCTTTTGTTGCTTAACATTTTTGTGATTGTGGTTACGGCCGCGGCGGCTGCAAAGCCTACCAAGACAACAAGCAACAGCAGAAATTATTATTATGATGGCTAAGACAACAAAAACTGACCCAAATGAACCATTTGAAGAATTGTGGTCAGGTTCAGGTGGTGATTGGTATGTGACAGTGGTTGGATACACTTGAACTGGTTGCTGTTGTTGTTGTTGTGGTTGTGGTTGTTGTTGTTGCTGCATTGGTTGTTCTTGTAAAGACATCTTAAGAGTTAGATAAGAGAATGTGAAAATTTTGTTGTTGAGAGGAATTGAATTAGGAGAATTGTGGAAATTTGGATTTGGATTTGATATTTGAGGTTGAAGTACTTGTTCTTTGAGTGTAGATTAAGGTAAATTTAGACTAACTCAATTACTCAAGTATATTTGGTGTGTGAGAAGAGGATATGTAAATAAATAGGAATATTTTTTGAATTTAAAAAAGGGGGAGGAGGGGAACTTGCTTTAATAAAGAAGGAAATTAAAGATATTCTTTGTGTTCTTTACTCTTGTGATTGCTTTGTAAGAAGAGAAAGTAAGATTTGGAGCATCAACACCCACATAACACTCTCACGGCCCTAGGAATGTGCAGCTTTTGTTTACTTGGGGTGTTTTCATTCATAATCATTGGAATGAGATGTTACACACTACATACAAAATAAGGGTTTATTATATGTTGCTTTTCTTGTTACAAATTATTTGAGTAGTGATACATTCTGTAAAGATTTGAAACTAAGACAAATTTTAGGGACGAACAACTTCATAAGTGTTCACTTTTAAAGGTATTTGAAAACTATTTAAAATTCAAACAACGATTATATGAAAATAGAAGTTTATGATCATTTTTATTTTTAAGATTGAAAATGTGATGTTTCTTCCATAAAAATAACAGAAAATGAATTTGTTTTTCAAAATTGAACTTATCAAATCAACATTGATCTGATCAATGTCTCAATCGTAAAAACAAAGAGATCGTAAACTTTTACTTCTAAAGAGTATTGAAAATTATTATTTTAAATAATTTTTAAATATTAATCTACAATAAATTATAAATTGTATTGACATACCAAATCACTCACTTTTTCGTTATTGAATAATATTGATTCAAAAATCAATATTTAAAAATTTTGTATTGAAAATCTTATGTATTACTACATTTATAAACGTATATTACGAGGAAATATATATATATATATATATATTTATATATATATATATATATGTATGTATTTTAACTAAAATGTTTGAAGAGACTAGTTAGCATTATCAAAAAGTGATTATTTTAGCAGCAAGATGGTATGTTTAAGTGTGAAACATGTTAAGAGTAACCTGGTCAATGATTTCATTGAGAACTGTGAAAGGGAACACAGTCACAGAGAGAGACCAATATTTATGTTATTCACATCGGGATCTGTACAAAAGTATGAAGCACTATCAATTCCAAGGGAAACCTTATCAGCTTAATGGGGTCACCTTGCCTTCATTGTCCCTTTATTCCTTTTCAAAGAGGGAATCTACTTGGGAGTGTTGAATTGGTACTCATATTGGTCTTAATCAAATATTTTATTTTACACAAAAGTTAAGTTACCGTAATTCCAACACATTTTATAGAGTTTTCAATTTTGTATTAATTCTTTCTTATTTCTTGGAGTCCGAATACATTGAGGGTCTTTTATACAGTGTTAGAATATTGAACTTTTGTATCTAAATATTAGTTTGTTAGTTTTATTATTCTCTATACATCTCACTAAGTATCATATTAACAAAAAGAATCATCTCACTTTAGATTTATAATTTTTAATATAATTTTGATTTTTTATTTTCAATTATAACTTCTAATTAATATATTATGTATACAATTAATGTATCATTTTTCTCACTTAGGTTAATGACAATTGAAATACTATGATGATTAATAAGTATAATTTGATAAAAAAAAAAAATTTATTATTTTTTTTTTACAAAGGAGGGTCGAAGCACAAATGAGAAAATAAATAATTAAACATAGACTCTTAGACATGCAAGTCCCAAAATATCATTAAGAAGGAGTTGCTTAAGTTCTCTAGGAGGAGAATTTAGAATAACAAGGATCCTAGAATCAAAAGTAAGGTTAAAGTTAATTAGTCAGTTTGTGATTCTATTGTCTTCAGGTCATCTATGAGTAAATTGAAAGTGTCAAATCTATTAGAAAAACTCTTGAATAAGAGGAGGGGTGTTTTCCTTAAAATTGCATTTGTTTGTAACCATGTCAATAATTACCTATGATTCGCATTTTAGGATCAAGTGAAATAAACTCTCTTTCTACGCCATGACAATTCGCAAATACATACCCCACATTTTGACAGGTTGGGCGTCGCACACTCCAATTTTTTACCTAAACCCATTAATACAAACAAAATGTTCAAATACAATAATTATTTTAAATTGAAACGAATATTAAGGAAAATCTTTACAAGTGTACTAAGATAATGGACCTATCATTTATGTAACACCTCAGTCATTACCATTATCGACAGTGCTACCTCACGACCTTCTCGCCCCCTATCCATCCAGTGGAAATATCGAGTTTTTTGTCTTCCGTGAGATTCGAGCCCGATACCTAAAATATAAGTACCACCTTCACACAGTCCCACTACCAATTTAGTTAAATACTCTCTCACTTTATTTTCTCTCTCTTCTATACACATTTGTTAAAAGAACTAATGTGAAATAGTTTCTAATGGTAATCTAATTTCACTCCAAAGCAACAAACATGTTCTAAGAAGTTTTAAGAGATTAAATATATCTAAGGATTTATAGTATTGGAGATGCTGTAAAAGCATAGGTTAAAGAATAAAATAAATATTATCTTAAAATTTATGTAAACATTTTCTTTAATTTAAAAATTATTTTCAACATATGATTTTAATTTTTTAATTCCTTAACATCGTACTTAAAAGTACATACAATAGCAAGATCATTGTATTAATATTTAAAATACAACAAATATATTACATCCATAGTTTTTATATACATCTATTCAATATTCTATATATATTGTCCTTCTTATCACGTCATTACTATATTATATATATCACATTACTCTCTTTTTTTTTTCTCTCTCTCTCAAAGTATCTAAGGGTATTGGATATCACCAATTTTGATGTGTTACTTTATTTTCTTGTATTAATCTCACTCAAATATAAATTACCACTATTTTACAACTTAAAAAATAAGGGTAGAATTTAAGTGCTCTTCCTTTTACGGTTTTGTTTATAACTTCATTCTTTCCTTAGCCAAGGAGTCCAGTATGTACCAAAACCAATCGATGATGCCATGACATGTGGAGAAAGTCGTCACATGCATGCAGTACAGTTCAGGGAAAATAGTTTTTTTTTAAGGAAAAAGGAAAACAGTATACTTCGGATAATAATTTCACATATGCGTTGAGTTAAACCAGCGAGGGTCGAATAAAAAGGAGAATAATTTCACTTTCAGCGACGAGAATATGATTATGAGATCAAACTAAAGCGTGGGTTCTGTTTCATCCAGCGATAGCGATGTTAATTGCTGCCTTTTTTTTTTCTTCTACATATTCTCTTCCTTAAAAGTAATCTTATTCGGCTAGACTAAACATATAATAGCATGATAATTTTGTAAAAAATAAAATAAAATAGCATGATAGTTTAATTATCTTATAACTGATAAAAAGCCAAACATAACAAGGAAATTACATGGAAGAGGTTCAGTCAAACAAGCAGCGTGGCCATCAAAAGCATAGTGAATAGCAGCATATTTGTCTGCAAAAGGATTTCATACTTGCTTGTCTTTGTGAGTGCAAGAAGTCAGATATTTCAGTATAAGCTCTGTAATTGTAAAGCACTTTTCTCTGGGACCCCAATGCTTCAAATCTTCTTTTACATTGTACAACAAGAGAGAATTGTGCATATTTTATTAACTCTAATTTTCTTCAAAAACATCATCATCCTGGAGATTAATTAGGGAGTATAATTCACATTTGTAAAATCAAAATTGAATTTTAAAAAATTAATTTTCATAAAACTTAATTATATTCCATAAATTTCAAATGGATACTATTTTGCAATATATGTTTTATTTTGTAAATCTCAAAATTTTCCTTTTATGAAATATATTTAAAGAAATAAGTTATAGATATTTTGTAAAACTCAAATTTAGAGTCTTATAAAATATTGATCTAAAAATTTTATAGAAATATTTAATCTATTTGTAAATTAAATTTTACTTTTGCCTCAGTTGAATTTTAAATTATTGTCCCCATTTTCTTTAAAGCCAGAGGATTTAAAATAAAATAAAAAATTATTTCAGGCAAAGGAACAGATGTGAGATATGAAAAATATTACTTCATAGAATGGATTATGGACTGCACTTAATTATGAATCAGACTAAAGCCCATCAACATGTTCACGGGCCTGTTTATTGAGCCCACCACGTTCAATATAGTTTTCTGAGTATAAATATTGATTTCAAAACCGTTGCTTAGTTTCAGCGCGCGAACGAGAGAGTTCTTATTCCAAATGGAGTTTTCTTCAGCTCAGAAACTTTGCTTACACGTGAGCTTCTTCTTCTTCTTCTTAATCTCTTCATAGAGAAATGTTCACATACACCTATTATCCTTAGATTTCATCGTTGATTCAGTTATGTGAATCTGTTCTTACATTTTATGCGATTGCAGTTAATATCTTCAGCGTATCAGAGATGCCGATTATCGGAGCAGATTTGTAGACTTTCAGTTGTTCTCACTTGCTCTTCATCTTCGCATTCTTCTCTTCGAATTTCTAGTAATTCCTTATCCGCAAACGCTAATTAATATCATTTTCGTGTGGAATTCCTTAATTAGTTGAATTCTTTAAAACTATCAGAGCAATATAATATAGTGTTTAGACGAAGTTTAGTTTGGTACTTTAATTGTTTTTCCGAAACTACTTATTGCTACGTCATGTTATAACTTCAATTTTTAGGGAAATACTTTCTATAAGGAATTTTCGTGTTCAATTTTTAGCGACACGCTTTCGATCAGTAATGATGGAGGAATTTTCGTGTTCAGTTATATTGAAATGGTTTCTATCAGTAATTTCAATTTTCAAAACTCAAGCGACTTGTGATGTAAATTATCAATTGTATGAATTCTTTAAAAATAGCATTATAATATATAATATAGCATTGAGACTAAACTTAGATCATGTTGTTAGGTATTTTAATTTATTTTTTTCGAAATTCCTTATGGCTATGTCATGCTATAATTTCAAATTTTAGGGAAATGCTCTCTATCAGAGAGTATCAGTAATGTTAGAGGAATTTTAGTGTTCATTTTTTGTGTTGAACTTTTAGCGATATGCTTTCTATCAGTGTTGTTGGAAGAAATTTCGTGTTAAATTTTAGCGAAATGATTTCTATCGGTAATTTCAATTTTGAAAACTTGAGCGATTTTTTGTAAGCAGTCTCTGATACTGGCATAGGGAGCAGCTTAGAGGAATTTCAAGACTTGAGGTTGTCTTTCACAAATGTTGCTGATAATTGGGGTAACTGAACAAGTCATGAATGATTTTCACCAGATTTTATACTTTTCCCTCCTTTGAGTCATTTGCATTTTGCAGATATGTGTTGATGAATTTTATTTTGTGAAACAGATGGAATACTTTCTATCAAAACCACCAGTAAGTTCAATGTTCTCATGGTAGTTGCGCTTTGATCTCTTTGAACATATATACATCCATATCCCACTTGTACAAATTCAAAAAGAATTCATTATTCTTTTATCTGGACTACTCAATTGCTCTACCTCGTAATGTGGGAGAGAGGTAATTTATAGAGGAAAATGTTTTTAGCGTGTTATTTTAATGGATAGGTACTTTTGAATTTTGATATGAACTCAGTTTTCATTAGCCATGTGGAAATTTCACAAATGTTTTAAGTATCTCCTTGGTGCCGTCAATATATTGCCATTTTAGTATGTAGATTGGCATAGATTTCAACTATTTAATATATTTCCATTTTAGTTTGGTTTTTATCACGGTTCTTATTGCAGTCTATCGAAATGGTAGGAATTATTGATAGCAAGATACATAATTATCAGATAAATCTGAAAGAAAGTAGTTCATCCAGAATAACGGAATTACCTTCAGACACAAAACACGGTGCAAAATTCAGGCATGCAAGTTACTTAAACTTCGTTGATTTAAGACTAGTTTGTTGGTAAGTTTCTTTTTAAAAATCTGGTGGTCTTCTTTTTTTGCAGTGGTAGTGAAGTTTGCCTCTCTTCTTTTATTAACCCTGATCTCTTACTGGCTGAAATTCATAGCCTCCTAGAGAAGGTATATTAACTTTACTGTCTACTAGGTGGAATCTTTATTTGTTGCAAAAAGTAAATAACTGGTGATTTATAGAACTTTTGTATTTTGGTAAGCTGGTATTTTCAATCTACATCAATTTATCAAATGGCTTATTTGTTACGTGCCTCGATATTGAAGTTATATTGTTCAAATGATTATTTTGAAGTTCTACCATCGCACTGTTTCTATGCAAAACATTTTTCAAATTCCATATTCTTTCTGTTTATTTTGCTATTTGTTGATTTTGCAGATGCTGATTCTAAAGGTTCCTGTAAGTTGAACTGTCATTACTGCAGAATTCTCAAAGGCTCTCAATTTCTTTCAAACAAACATAATTGCAGTGTTTGTATTGTGCAGCGGGAGAGCATTTTCCTTCCATCTCATTTGCTAAAAACAATTAAAAATTCTGCAAAATCAGATTGCCTTATTGCAAATTCATATCATTGATATAACCTGAAGTAACCTTATAAATTTAATGCAGAACCACTGATTGAAACTTTGACTTGGTTTAAAAGCTTTAGTTAGATTTTCTATAAACAGTTAATAATTCCACAAGTCAGAGTGCAAAGGGACTTCCATATCATTGATATAATCCACAGTAACCATACCTATTTATGCAAAACACTTGATTGAGATTCTAACACAGTTTTAGTGATTCACTTTGATCTTCTGTACAGAATGTTGCAATTCAACTAATAGCAGAAGATTGCGATATGCCTGAATCACGATATGAAAAGGTTTTTCTTGCAAATACGTGCAAGCAGTTACCAATCTCAGCATCAAGTCTTGAACATCTTAAGTCAGGACTCAACGAATATGTACTAAAGCATGGAAATAATTTAAGTAACAAATGCAACTCTTGCTTCACAAGTTGGTAAGTTCACTATCTAATATCAGCATCATGTTTATCATTTAGAAACATCATGTTTTTGGTCTAGAATCAGTAGTTTGGTTGCTTTCCTAGAGGTAAATCTAGAGGTAAATCGCTCACGATTTAGAAAGATTTCTTTTCTACTTTGCTATACCTCATTTATGATTTGATCATTTGTAGGCATACGCCTATGGTTACTGTTTTATGCTGATTATCAGTCGAGAAATAAAATTCCCTGTTTACTCTACGTGCATGGACATTATAATGCTTTGTAGTTTTCATTTCTTTGTAAGGTGTCATAGTCTGTTACATAGAAGAACTTTTACCATATGAAATGACCCAGACAATTTATGGTGTCTAGTAGTCACAAGATACAAACTGTTTGCCCATTTAAATGTGATTTGTAACATATTATTAATTGGATCCATTTAAATTGATGGCCTGTAACGTAGCATACAAATTGTAAGAGAAAGTTTATTGTGTAGAAGCGAATGTGAGAACTGTTAAGAGTCCCACATTAGATGAGATAAGGCCTAATAATGTGTTTATAAGTGGTGAGTAGTTTTGTTTGGTTGTGTTAAGCCCAACCCAAATAATTCAATCTTTCTTTTGATTATTTCTCTTTTTGTTGGATTCTACCATGCTTTTCAACATTGATGGTATCGGATTAATAATTACTCCTACATTCCCTCTCAAGATTTTCTTGAGAAATTTATATTGAAGCTCCACTTATTATTTTTACTTTTCCAACATTTTTACACTATTTAAATAAATTGCATTACTAAAACACAATAATTTGTGTTTAATTGTTAACAATGAGATAGGAAGGAATTAGATAAACTATCAACAAACAATGCAACTTTATGTGCAACAATGGCCATGTAATGAATGGAGAAAGATTATGAAACATAAGTGATAAGACAAAAATAAAAGTTGAACAGTTCAGGGAAGGGAAACAAATTGTCCCCACTTGTTCGGCTGATTAATAAGACTTCGTTTTTCCTTTAATAACCCGATCCAAATCACCAAAGTAAGCATGCTTTAGAGCAGCTTCAGCAGAAATCCTTTTGTTTGGGTCCAAGAAAAGCATCCTCGTTAGAAGATTAAGACCAGCTGGATCAAGAGCAGAAAAAAGTTTTGACAGGTCCATTGGCCTATATTTGGGAAGGTTTTCAACACCAGGAAATAATTTAGTGATCCCTGGCCACGTTTCCTCTGTCGGGGTACCTAACATTCTGAAAATTGCCACTGCTTCATGAATGCGATGGTAATTGATAGCATGGAATATTGATTGTCCAAGTACCATCTCACCAAATATACAGCCTACACCCCACATATCAATTGAAGTTGAATATTGACAACCAAATAATATTTCAGGTGCCCTATACCCCCGAGTTGTTACACTCTCACTGTCAGTATAAAACGTGTCAGGATCTCCTATCTCTCTAGCCAAACCGAAATCAGCCAATTTGATTATCTTTTTATCATGATTGACTAGAAGATTCCTTGATGTTAAATCTCTGTGAAGAACCTTACGAGAATGACAGTACTCCACTGCAGATAGTATCTGATACAGAAAACTCTTTATAGTCATGGGATCTTTCAAAGAAAAACCGTAACGTTCATTTTGAATAATGTAATCATCAAGATCACAATCAAGATACTCAAAAACAAGGTTCACATATTTGATGTCTATGTTCGTTACATTCAGCAACCTTACAATGTTAGCATGTTGCAATTCCTTAAGAAGTGAGATTTCTCTGATGATGGAACCCGGAACACAGTCGCAAGCGTCAGCAATGGAGATTTGTTTGACGGCCACAATTCGTTTGGTTTTGACATCGCGGCAGCTGAAAACTCTACCGAATCCGCCTTCGCCGAGCATCTGAAGAAACTCCATATTATCTATTGCTTGAATTTGACCAAAGTTTCCGTAGTATTGGTTGCAATTGCGCCATCGATTACGACGACAGAACCTGCATTCTATGATGCGTATAAACAGAGAATCGGAAAAACTTGAATCAGAAAAATTTGAATTGGATGAACTTGAATTATAATTTTCTATGGCCATTCTGAAATGCAACCAGAGAGAGAGAGAAGATTTGAGAAAGAGTATCTTGCGAGAGGATTTGAAAAAGAATACAATAAGAAAAATTGATTACTGTGAGTATACAGTGATCCTAATTAAACTTATAAATCTTAACTATAATTTGGAACTAATACTAACTAACTTAACAATCTTCAACTACCTATAACTAACTCTAACAATATCTAACAAGAAATTGGTTTGTCTGGTAACACTGAGCCTTCTCCAAATATTTACTTTCTTGGTGGATATCATCTATATAAAAAAGGGCCTCAATATTCTCAAATTATAGAACTAAAAGGATATTATTTTACCTTCTTGTTGAACCCTTTTTAGGGAGGAGCTCAAAGTTGGGAGTGGGGTGGCTAGCTGCACTGAAAACCGTCTAAACACTGAACTGGTGATGGAAGCGGTCATAGTAATAAGTAATATGTCAATTCAGAACACTACATGCATCAGGGAATATGGTGACAAAACAGAGGTCCCTCAACTAGTCCCTTAAATTATATATATTTCAGTTTTGTTTTGTTGTATGGATTTTATTTCGCTACTAATTAGTTTGGACTATAACAATGTTTAATATCAGGTTTTGTATTTCAAGGACTTTTCACCATGTGCAATATCTCAATCATCTTTGAAGGCATTGAAAAGCATTGACTGGAAAAGATATGGTTTGCATTTTGGGGGTATAGTAGAGCAAGATGGCATTGCATTACTAGAATGGGAAAACTTGCCTACTGATACTCGCATTGATATTGTTCTCCACTCATATCTAAAACAATATCCAGCATTGGCCAGATCCTTTTTGCTTTATCTAAGACAGTTAAACACATTTTATTTATTTCTTGTCTTTGACAGTTTATTGGTGCTTTGTTGCTAGACATTTCTTTGGATTTTTTCTGCTAAATCTATCAACTATATAAGTGAGATTTTATCAGTTTTTACTTACTCAAAATTTAAAGGATCTAGTGGATCATAAGAGATTTACATTTACCTTTTCTTTTGGCAGATAACCTTATAGAACTAGTGTACAGCTCTAAATTTTAGTGTTAAACTACATTTAATGTACTTCTATATTTATAAATAGTCATACATATGCTAGTCAAAATAACATAGCTGTTTCCCTACATGAATATATGAATGACTATGATATGACCATTTGCATTGTGTAGTATGGTAGTGTATATCTACTAAACTTGTTTTGTCTGTGAATTTTACTTCCTTGACGTTATTGGTAAGACCGTGATACCCACGCCAAGGAAGACGTCTCAACTTGATAGAAACCTTGTAAAAAAAGCTGTTAAACTTTCTCTGGATGACTTGAAGGCTAAGCATTCTGGGGATTTTCTAAGTTCCCGTGCCCTCCAGGTAAATTGATATCTAATTATCTATAATTCTCTCTACATTTGCAGCTTGGTTTGGTGTAAGATTTTTCATAACATGTACTTAGAGCTGTGGATGGTTGATCTTTTAAAAAAACTAAACCATATCCATTTTAAAATCAATATATGGATTTAGATTTATAATCAAATTCATTATTTAGTTTAAAAGTGGTTATAAAACCAATTGTAAAATTAGTTATGGTTAAATAACCGGTTTATAATTAAACAACCAATTTTAAAAAATTTAATTTTAAAATCAAATTTTTTTTTCTCAAAATCGATTAAAGTTTGATTATTTTTTAATATTTATTTTTTAAAAAATCATTTATTCATAGTTTAAAAATCAGTTATTTAAAAAAATTGATTTTTTCGATAACTTTTTTTAAAATTTTTCATCAAATTTTTTGAAAAAAAATTCGATTTAAAATTTTTCTGAGAAAAAAAAAGTTTTTTTTAATTCTTTTCCGATACTTTTTTCGAAAAAAATAAATTTCAAAATTTTTTCAAGAAATAAAATCTCAAAATTAACAAAATATTGATAGTGGATAAAAATCAAATCCAAATATAAAACATAAGTGGTTATCCAACCGGTTTATAAATAAACCGAATTATAACTGTATGATTTTAATCGGATATTTAAAATGGATTTAGATCCAGTTTTGGATTTAGGCCTTATAACTGGATTTTTTGCACAGCCATGTACTCATTGTGTGTATTATGATCCACAATGTGACTTTATGGCTATCTACTAATGTATAGTA
>NC_021167.2:10518570-10561586 GCF_000331145.2 Cicer arietinum | reverse complement strand
GCTGAACCGATCAGATGATTCTGATCCATCTGTGTATGAGTAACTGGGTTGTAACTTGTAAGATTGTTTTCCATTTTCTTTGTATTTTCACGTTGATTTCATTTATTATATTGGCCAATTTTGCAGCCTAATAATGGTCTTTCACTTTCAGATCCGCAATTATGCCCCTGATCTAGCTCAAACAATTGCTGGACTGATTTTGTCTTCAAGTGACTTAGATTTCCAGAGAGAATGTTTTTCTCTACTTGGATTACAGTCTCAAGATGTTGGAGCTGAAATCATGGAAAACAGTATCAAGGAAAAGATTGTTTCAGTTATAGAGATGAACGACAATGAGCCCGACAAACCTAAAGAAATTGCGCCTTTTCTTTTTGAGGAGGATGATCATATCCAGGAACTGGAAGTAGAGTTTCAAGAAAACGATTTCAGCCCCTTGGACTTGGATATGTTTTAAGGCTTTATATCTATCCATAAATATATACATCAAATTCCCTCCACATAGTAAATGCAGCCATTTTTAATTGCTGTAATGGATCATTGGTCAAAAACATGATGTTGCTAAGTTATTTTAGTTAAACTTTAGTTTGAGATTAAATGATTTATGTTTTAAATATCTGACATGGAACCTTCACAAAATGACCTTTTATTATATCTAATCATGATTTATGTTATGTTTAAAAAACATTATGTTTGCCTATCAAAAAATTAACATATTACTATAATTATATTGAGTTAAAATCAACTGATAGTTTCTATCATAAAACTAACACAAAGTTTGAAGAGGTGATTGTCTTCATTGTTAAGATTTCTTGAATATGAAACAATAATATTTGATTATCGGGTAAAATCATTTTACATCCAAAATAGAGGCGACAACGTATAGCTTTTAAAGAACATACGTCCAAATATTTATCATTAAATTTCAAACTAAAAAATTCCTATATGTCATATCATGACAACCCATCAAATTCACGTATGCATATTGTGCACAAGCTGAAGCATAATCGTCTAGTAAAGTACGAATATTGTATTTCCATCCATATCTTACTATAAACAAAATCTCCATCCAATACTCATTATATGAAAGGTATATGACCATGACAAAAGTATAAATCAGAACCTGATGGCACATTCAGTTAGTATCTCCATTACAGTTAAGGACATTGCATCAAAACCCAATAGAAAACTCAAAAGTATTAAACATCCCATGAAACAAATTCCTACTACTTGTAGCCACCAATATGTCCTAAACCACAATACATGAACACAAATTCAAGTTGTTTTGAAAGAGGACCAAGAAATAAAAGCTAGATAATATTCACCCCTGCATCCAGAATTACCGATCCAAACACTCCCAAAAAGCATTATGCCTAAAATGATAGAAAATCAGAAGAAAATAAGTGACCTCAATAATTCCAGAACATCAAAACCTTTTCATTTCATTCTTATGTTTAGGTATACCTAGAAAGAGGCTAGCAAAAAAATACTTATACTAATGTTATTAAAAAATGCAAATTTTGGGTGAAGACAAAATAGAGGCAAGTTGCATTATACACATCTAACTCTAGGAAGTAAATCGACCCCTAATAAGTCTTGCATCAGAAGTAGAGAACACCTTGATGAATAATCATGATACCTCCGGATACCCACGATTGGGTATGAGCATAACTTCTCAAACACGTCTAACAAACTAAATTTACATTTCATTTATTGTGCATTTAAAAAAGGTTTAAATATAGATATATTTCCAGCTCTTATTCTTATAAAATTGGAAATACATTAATTTAGGTCCCTTATAAACATCCTGTCGAAAAAAAGGTCCTTTATTATAAACATTTATACAATTTCAGTGCAGTCCTTGCATTTAACAAAAAAAAAATATCTTTTAGTCTTTCACTTTTGCATCTCAATTGCATTTATATGGATTAAAAGATATAAAAATTTATACGGATTATATAATACACATTCTTCTGATTTTATAAGAACCAAAAACATATTTAACTCTTAAAAACAAAAACTTGCACAATAAAGGAGGGAAGAAACAAATAGCTACCTTATTGGCTATGTTGTTGGAAAGCCAGTCCAAACCTTCATAAAGACCCTCCCCAGAGGTTGCACAGGTGCTCTGGATGTACCTGAAAAACCCAGAAGATTATGTAAGATCACAAGGGAATAGCTATTAACACAGAACGTGAAGCCCTTCATTATCAAAACATTTACCAGTGGCGCTGTCTGAGAGAGTGGAGACCCAGCTTGTCAGTAATCTCAGCAGCATTCATTGCATTGGGAAGATCTTGTTTGTTGGCAAACACAAGCAATACTGCATCTCTAAGTTCATCCTGAAAAGACAATTAAAATGAAGGTTTTCAAAATTTCTCATTTCATCACAAGAACACATAGATAACAGAAAGCAAATGAGCAAGGAGACTAATGATTCTTGTTGCAATCCTTGTAAACATTAAAGTTGAGGCAGAGGCTCAATTGATTAGAAGCACTAAACTTCCTAAAAGACACAACAAAGTCACATCAAAAGATAAGAGTTATCAGAACTAATATGATCCAGCAATAGGGGGAACACCTGCACTGTAGAGCAAGATAACATCATTGAGTATCAAGCAAGGTCAGAGTCATAGTAGGTACAGCAAAATGTTGACATTTTCTGATTAAAACAAACAGAGCATTCCCACAAGTCGCGAAATGAAATCTCAGAACATTTTGAGAACACAGAAAAGAATCATCTACATTAGGTCAATGTGATTCTTTGACCTTCCCATCTTTATTACTTAAATTAAAGGTCCTTCTTTTCAGCCATATGTGAGTGATCCCAAACCTGGTCTATAAGAATGAATTCCCTCTGAATGCCACGAGCATCTAACATGAACAAATATGAATGTAGACATGGCATAAAAGGCCAAACTAAATCAACTAAAGTTAAAGCACCTCATTCAACATCCTATGTAACTCATCTCTGGCTTCAACAACTCTATCCCTGTCATTGCTGTCTACAACAAATATAAGACCCTGGGTGTTCTGGAAGTAGTGCCTCCACAAGGGACGAATCTGTAAAAGAAAACACAAGTATTCAGCAACTGATTACCAAGACTCAGAGATGAACTCAATTGTTCAAACTTCACACTAAACATCTTGTAAATTGTAACTTGACTAACTTCACAAAATGCATAAGAACAAAAATTCAGACCTTGTCTTGACCCCCGACATCCCAAACAGTGAAGCTAATGTTTTTGTACTCCACGGTCTCCACATTGAACCCTAAAACAAAGCAACAAATAAATATTTTAAAGTGTACACATAGCAGCATCACAATAATTCAGCAATCTGACACACTGCATAATAATATTATAACAATGACCAATAGCCATCATATAAAGCTTAGTCAAAAGTAATATTGTAGTTGTTAAACAGTATTTGCACATTAAGCCTCAAAGCATCACAAATTATATGGCATCAAATCTATGAAGCACTGACAAAGACACCTACACCGGACACAAACTCGTTGACACCGATAAAAATTTGAAAAATGAAAGAAATTGAATGTAAATACTAATGTATCAGTGTCAAACACCGCAAACTTTAAATATGAAGTGCCAGTGCTACATAGCATTTGATATAACCAACATATTTTTGGATCTCAGTTAAAATTTAAAGGTTTCTTGACATATTTAACAACTCATTGATTCCATTCCATTTCAATAGGGGGTAACTAGCCTAGAAGTCAGTAATATATAGTATGTCCTAAATAATTAAAACATGAAGATAGTTTCATAAGATATTAAAACGGATCAAACTGACAATGAACAAACATATATTTACAAATGCCTACTGATACGAAATATATAAAAAAGCATAGTAAGAGAAACTTACCAATGGTAGGAATAGTGGTGACGATCTCTCCAAGCTTGAGCTTATAGAGGATAGTTGTCTTACCAGCAGCATCGAGACCAACCATCAGAATTCTCATTTCCTTCTTCGCAAAAAGCCGACTAAACAGCTTCGTGAATGTCAGCCCCATTTCTCCTTCACTTAGTTAATTCTCCCTAATTTCAATGTTCAAACAAATATTCAATAACAAAAAAAAAATAACAAATCTACAAAAAAAAAAGGATCTCATAAAATAAAATCGTTCACCATTTCTTCCATTAAATCTATGAACGCAAATGACGTTAATATCACAATATTCAACTAGATCTCAACCTAAATGAAAAACTTTAAAATAAAAAATTAATAAAAACAGTAGCATGATGCAAATCGATTCGCACCGTTAATAATTTCGTACAACAGAAACGGATCGCAATAAACATAAAATGAAACAAAAATTCAATATAACACGAAAAGGATCTGAATGAGGAAAAAATAAAAATAAAAAGAGAAGGATCTGAAGAGATTGATTATGAAAGCATCAGATCGAATAGAAAATGAGGCATGAAGAAGAAAAGAAGTGTCCGATTGGGCGTGAAATTGAAGTGCGATTGGAGATGAAATAATTTGCATGAAGAGATTGGATCTAAGGATTAAAATTACCTTTTGAGATGAAAAGTTGAGAAGCAGAAACCGCAGAGAGAGATGAAGAATGCTTTGCAGCAACGCGAAATGGGAAGAGAGATGTGTACGAGAATCAATTTTATTACGCCAACAAAAGGGTACCACACTTCTTTTTTTTTTTTTTTTTTTTTTTTTTCTTTTCCTTCGCTTAAAATAAATAATGAAAACCTCCTCTTAAATATTTAAAATTTAATTTATATATGGTCCTGCTAAAAGATTATTCACAGTCATTATATTGTTAATAATATTTGATTTTTATTATAATTATTTTTTAAGTTATTCTCATAATTTAGTGATTGTGTAAATTAATTCAAATGTATTATTATATTTTTTATTTTAAAATTTCATTATTTAAAAAAATATATATACACCATCAATCCAATCAAAATAAAGTATATTATAGTTATTTTAAAAACGGTTATTAAATAAGTATACATGACAACATGATAAATTATCGTTGAACGATGGTGTAAAGTTATTATACACTATTAGTATTTAGTCTTAATTTCTTTTTCTTAATATAATTTACAGGATATATATTGTTGATGTAAAATTATTATATATTGACAATCAATATAAATTCATTACTTTGTCACATCACTTCACAAGAATGTGTCTAACAACAACACCATTTTTCAACTCATTTGATTAATTTGTTCCAAAACTTTATAGGAATTAGTCCAACAATATTTGATTAATTTGTTCCAAAACTTTATAGGAATTAGTCTAACAACAACACCATCTTTCATATTAGAAATGTCTTTGTTGGCTAATTTGAGTCCTTCTTCCTTAATTTCCTTCCTAATAGATTTTCTGAAGACCGTGCAGTTAGCCATTTAATAATTGTAGGAATTGTGTCATTTGCAATATTACTAATCTTGGGCTTTCATGTGAGGGATCTTATGTTCATCCAACAATCCAATTTTCTCATCCTTTAACATATATTCAAAGATTTGGTTTGTACTCATGATATTAAAGGCATATTCGAACTTTACCTCTAATGATTCAACATATTTTCCTTTGGCAAGTCTTAGGGTCTGCCACAAGTAAATTTTCCCTTTCAAGATGATGGTTGCCATGATGTCAATTGACGAGTTGGTCGACATGCCATCATCATGCATACTCAGATTTAGGAAATTGTAATGAGCACTTGCATGTCGGCTTTTTGAATCTATCTATGAAATCAATTGCGATTCAACCACTACTATTGTAGATGCATCAAGTTGACTATTGTAACTTCAAGTTGAGACCAATAGAACATGTCATAGAAACACCTTTCTATGTCTACAAAGTGAATGCAAGTTTCCCTATGATAGACTTAATATTTTGATGTTTTCAAAATGTAGGTTTTATTATACATGGATAGTTATGTGTTGTCTTTGTTTTTTTTTTTTATAGGCAAATGTTAATAATTAGTCAAGTTAACATACACATTCCCTAGGGTTTGAACCCTAATCCTTTGACTCGTTTACTACTTCAACTCTTAGCTCAAATTAGTTGAACTACCCAACCCTCTTATGTGTTGCCTTGTTGATTCTCTAATTTATCCACTAAATGTCTTATATCATAAAAAAATATTATGCAAACTTCATTCTATCATGCATAACGATTGGTGCTCGTTAGAAACATCTTTAAAATTCATGCAATGCATTAAGAATTTTTTTCCAGTGAGTTTTAATTGCATAAATCGATTCATAAGTTCTTAAGTCGACTTACCAATGTGCTGAAACTGTTTCAAGATGTTTCGAAGATGTTAATTGATATACAAAGTGCATAATTTGACTCATGTTGTTTAGATTTAAAATACTAAAAATTTAAATCATTTATAAATCAAATCACACTCTATGTGAATCGGCTAACACAATTTATAGGGCTCAATTTTATTTTATTTTTGTTACAAATCAATTATTTATATTGATTTGCTTTGTCTTTTCATAACTATGCCTCTTATAATAATCAATATATTATCTTAAAAAAATCTATACCCGAAAAATCTAAAAAATGGCATTAACTCAATTTTTGTTTTCTTTTATTAATTGTGAGTATTAAGCTCTTTGTTCACTAATATTTATTTAATATGGATTTGATATAAAGTTGTACTTTTGCTTTTCTTTCTATTCCTATTTTTTTATTCTTTTCTACTACTCTCCCATTATTTTCTTATCATTAAATTATTTTATTATTAATCACTCAATAAGAAGTGAGTTAATAAAAAAAGATTTTATTTTTCCTTCAAATAAAAAAAAAATTGTTTGACTCAACAAGAAAAGTTATGAAGAAAATAAAAAGATAATAATACTTTGTCATTTATACATTTTATTTTTAACAAAATATAGATAACTTAAGAAAGCTTTATAAATTACCTTTTCCTTTTTCTTATGTTTCAGTTTTAAAGAAAATAGAGGAATAAAAAAATAAGAACAATTAAAAAGAAGAAAAATAAATCTACATTCATATTTTTTTTAGTAAAGCTCCATTTTAGTCCTTGAAAAATTCTTTAAGACTCATTTTAGTCATTAAGAAAAATAAAAGCACTTTTTAGTTCTTAAGAAAAATAAACCGGGTCAAATTAGTCTTTATGCGAATCACAATTAGAAAATTGGATTTTTTTTTTTGCTAACTTGTTCGATGACTCATCGACTTAATTCTCCTACGTGTAATTTCTATAAAATAAAAAGATAATTAGGTCTTTGATAATAATTAAAAATAAATAATTAAGTCTCTGATAATAATTAAATAAACAATTTAATCTCTGCAACAAAAATTTTACTAAATTATAATATAATTTAAAAAACAATGCTAATAATATCAAAATTAAACAACAACGGTATCCAAAATAATCCAAAACATAACATATAAAAAAAGTATCAACATGTAATCTTATTCTTACCCAACTAATTTCTTTTAATTTGTTGATGTGATTTGTGTTTGTCATTTAAATTTAAATAAGAAATTAATATAAAGTTGCACAGAACAAGAATAACAAAATATCCACAAATGGCAAAAGCCAAATAAAAAATTCACATAAAATAGCACCAACAAAACAAAAATCACATAAACATGAAATCGTCCCTTCAATAACGCGAGCAGGAGGAACAATAACCCATCTTTAGAAACACAAGGACAAAGAAGAAAAACGTGAGAATGAAGAAGAAAATGCAGATTTTTAAACAAACGACAGAGACAACATAAGTCACGCCTTCAGAATCGCAGACCACTGTCAAAAGGGTTTCTATCTTAGACTCTTAATTTCTCTAGATGAAATAACACTAAGGTTTATTTTTCCCTAAATTGAGCAAATAACTAAATTAAACCTGTTTATTTTCCTTTAGGACTAAAATGTGGTTTTAATTTTTATATGGACTTAATTGAGTTTTTCAAAAAATTTCAATGACTAATTTAACTCGATTTATTTTTCTTAGGGACTAAAAAGTGCTTTTATTTTTTTCAATGACTAAATTGGATCTCTCAAAATTTCTCAAGGACCAAAATGAATGTTTACTCTATTTTTTTTCAAGTTTTTTTGAAATAAAAATTAATTATACATTGTTAAAAAATGTAAAACTACTTATCAAAATAAAATTAATTTATATACATTCCTTAAAAATATCAATCAATCTACTAATAACATAAAAATTAATATCTTAACTTATGTAAAATTCAGATTTTACTCTACTCTATTACCTTAAAAATTAAATCAATAGTAGACTCACTTATAAGTACTTTTTACAAAGACTTATCACAATAAAAATTAATTATATATCACTAAAAAAGTATCCATTTATAAACTAATAACATACAAATGACCATCTTAAATTATAATAAATAATTTAATAATTTGAATTTTGTTCTTGAAAATTACTCTATAACTTAAAAATTAACTTAATAGAAGGCTCACTTAGAAATTAGAAGGATCCTTACAAGACTCACTTAAAAAGTAATAGTCCTAAGGTTTTCAATTAAAAGGGTCACAAATATGACAATATTATCAATTAGTCAAAATTATGTTTTAATTTAATTTTTCTATAAATTCTTCTATATTTCAAATTTAATATAGTTATCTTCGTACACATGGGACAATAAAGCTTGTAAAATCTAGTTGCCTCTCTGTATTCTCTTGTCCTACCTTTTGATCAGTTCTTATTTTTTATCAAGGTATGGTGGTTTACAGATAATTTTTGGTCCGGAATCACCCCTCTAAATCATTTTTACCTAAATAAATGATTTTTACACGTATTTAGTTTATTTTTTTGTGTGCTTTTTCGTGGTTTTGTCCTCTTCATGCGCTGTTTTATTCGTCGTCTTTGTGTGCAATGATGGATCTTGAACTAAAATATTGGGGTGACCGAAATTTTAAAATTTTAATAGATAAATAAAAAGTATAATATTGTATTGCATATACGAATTTTAAATTGTAAATTTACAAAATGTTTAAATATGTTTTTTGTCCGTACAAATATGTTTCGTTTTGATTTTAGTCCCTATAATTTTTTTTGTTTGATTTATACCCTTGCAAATTCTAAAAAGTTTTAAAAAAGTCTTTTATAAATCTTTTTCAATAAAAAATAGTGACATGACTAATTTTGGATGAAGTGACACATAATCGTGTAATTGTTGTTGACTAGACAATATTTAATATTTAAAGTTAAAATTTATTTTATTAACTCATTTAATTATTTAATTAAAAACTTTAAACTAATTAATTAATAAATAAATCATTTAATAATAAAAATTCAATAATCTTCATCTTCAACCCCAAATTTTTTAATAAAAACTCAACAACATTTATCTTCAACTCTAATTTCTTCATCTTCAAAACAAAAATTGTTGTTAGTTTGGAAAAATGTTCAAAATAGGATTGAGATAGCAATTTGGGAACACTAAGTGTTATATGTGATTTATAGGTTCTTCAACAACAACAACAATACAAAAGAGAAATTGCCTTGGCTGAGATTGAAAACAGTCAAAATGTTAATCACTAAACTCAAATAGTATAAAGCAGAGATTTGGAAGTCATACATGAAGCTTCCACTTTTGCCAGTGAAACAATGTAACCAGACAATGATTTACTACTTCCACCTTATCCGACTCGTCCTCCGTATTCCATGTCTCTTGACAAGGAATATTTGTCACATATTTCTTCTGTCAATAAGTATGGTTGTAAAGGGTTAATCACGCTCGACATAGTGATCGAAGCTAACAAGAGTCAAAGTGAAAAAGACTAAAACCATTTTTAAGATTTGGATTCAAGTATGAGAATTTGTGATTTGAATATGAAGAAATTAAGGTTAAAAATGAAGTTGTTGAGTTTTTATTAAAAATTTTGAGATTGAAGATGAAGATTATTGAGTTTTTATTATTTAATTGGTTTGTTAATTAATTAGTCTTAAGTTTTTAAATAAATAATTAAATGAGTTAATAAAATAAATTTTAATTTTAAATATTAAATATTGTCTAGTCAACAACAATTACACAATCACCATGTGCCACTTTATCCAAAATTAGTCATGTCATATTATTCTACTAAAAAAGATTCATAAAGGAATTTTTTAAAACTTGTTAGAATTTGCACGAGTATAACTAAATAAATAAATAAATAAATACAAGGACTAAAATCAAAACGAAGTATATATATTTACGAGGACCAAAAATATATTTAAACTTTTACAAAAATATATTGGAGAGAGATAGTAGATCAAATTTTTGTTTATATTTTTAATAAGAAAAAATTAATTGAAATTTAGGTTGAAAACTTTATTTTATTTTATAATTATCGTAGTTGTTTTTGTATTTTTTTTATAAATTATTCTCTTTGGTTTTTTTTATAATAGACATCTGGATTATAATTTAGTCTACAAAAATTTATGTATTTGGTCTGGTCTTAAAGATTATGGAGACCTTGTTCTAATCTTAAAAATTGAGTCTAATAAAAAAAATATAATTTTAATAATTAAAAAAATTGGTAAAATAAATTTTAGTCCATATACACGTACCAATATGCATTATACGTTGATGATCTACACATCCCAATATATATGATACACTCTACATGATGTCTATTTGATTAGGTTAATTCGTATAATAAGAAAAGATGCACAGATAACATGTCACATTCATATATTAGACTCAAATATATATCTCGACAACGATAACCCAAACAACTACAATTCAACTCATAAAATACACGAAGCATATTTATTAACATATGTAATGTCTAGTCGAAATTCATCAACGATTAACATATCTTTAACCAAAATTATCTTATAGCTTTATATAATTTGGTTTCACAACTTTGTCACAATTAATAATTATTCATTTTTAAATTTTTTTAACATAAATATTTTTTTTTTATAAAATTTAACTACTTCCCTACATTCAATCAAATTTATATATATAGGTTTCCTCCAAATTATATGTCACGTCACAATTAATTTGAGAACGTCATTTTATACCCATCTCCACAAATATAGAGAAGATAAAAGGAATGTCTAATGGAATTAGGAGAGTAATTATAGAATTTGGGTACAAAAAGTACAAATATAAAATTTTGGATCAGTTTGGTTTTCATAAGATTAAAGTCTGACTCTTATTTGTTCCACAACATATACTAAATAGATCAATTTTATTGACAAAATTATAACTCAAATATCTCTTGAAATTGAGAAGAAGAGAGAAGAAAACAGAAAGTTCAAAAAACAGAGATTGATCAAATGCATCTGGAGAATGTTTTCTGTTTTATAAATTTTTATCATTTTGAACACTAACTGTCAAAACAGAATTCTAACCTTCTTAACTATTTCTAACTATATTTTAACATTCTCAACTAACTGCAAACCACTTTTAATTATATTTAACAGATCGTTTAATTCAAAGTGATTCAATTGACATTAATATAAGATTGTTCCTTATCTATTTGAACTTCATCCTCTGCAAGCTTTTAGTTAGGATGTCTGCCTTTTGATCCTTGGTATTGTAGTGCTCTAGTTTCATCCTTCCTTTCATCGCTTGATCTCTTAAGAAGTGAAACATTGTTTCTATATGCATGCTTCTTCCATGAACAATTGGATGTCTTGCACATTCTCGAGCAAAATGTCATACTTCACCACACCGACAACACAGTTTCATGCGGTTTGCTGATCTGTTCACAAAATCATCAACAACCTTACAACTAGCTATTTTCACATCAAGTCTCTTAGATTTGCTCCCTTTCACTTAAAAGATATTCAACACTTCTGCTTGCCTTAACCCTTCCTCTCTTTCCAACTCTTCAACCCTATGTAGAATATCAGGATCAATAAAATCATACACATTATGGCCATCCAAAATCTCGTGCAATATATCTTATTTCCATTCATCATCGGCCAAGATATAGTGCTTTCTAAAGTTCATGGAGTATACACCTGCCCCTTCATTTTCTTCATCAATATCCTTTTAAGTTTTTCTCTTCTCCTTCTTAGTAGCTGCTTGCTTAGCTTTAGCATCCAAAATTGTTGGAGAAATTCACACGCCTTTCCTTTTGGTCACGTGGTTTTGGAGTTGCAACATGAAAATAATCATTGATTTTCTTAGACTTCATCTTTATCTCCACCATCTGATTCAATAATCTCTCACAAACTACATTTTTCACCACAATCACGCCTTCTTCAGTCAAGGCACTCATGGTTAACAACACATCAGTTTATGTCCCCTCGCCGCCTTGACCAACTTCAGTTTTCAATGCTTCAGATTTCATCTCCGCCACCAACTTTATGTCCACTTCCGACAATCCATCCAATGGCTGCAAATCAGTCTTGTTGCAAACCGAACGACCAACAACTCTTGCCCTACTGCTAGAAGCTACAACATGAGTTCTAGCTGCATCCACTGGCTTTCCTTCGACCTCACTCATACCATCATCACTATCTTCATCCAGCCCAATCAGTTCCTTCTTTATGCGAGTAGAAACTGCAGAGACCCTTCTCCTGCTACTTGGCACAACAACATGAGCGACTGGAACATTAGCATTTTTGTTCCCGTACTCAACATCTCCGATATCAACTTCTGCTCTTGCTCCATGGTTGATTGTTTTCCTTTGAGTTGTAGTTCTATAAGTCGTACGATATTGAACATATGGGGTACCAACATCACATTCTCTTGGATTCAAAATCTCATCCAATCCTTCAACCTCCATCGTTCTTGAAGATCTGGTTGGCAATGTTGTTTTGAAGGTTCTATTTTTGGACAGTGGTGCCTTCAATACAAGTCTATTTGCACTATCAAACATATTTATTTTTCCATGCTCTATCTTCATTGAATATCCCTTTTTTAAGTAGTTGTCCAAAACTTAGCAGATTTTTCTTCACTCTTGCCACATACAACACACCACATATGAAAGATTGCTTTCCATCTCTCATTCGAATCAACACATTTCCTACTCCTTCTACAGTTACTTCGCTATTATCTGCAAATCTGATTTCCCTTTTTATTCTTTCATCAAGACTCACAAACCACTCCTTATGTCCAGTCATATGATTAGAACAACCAGTATCGAGAAACCAGAACTAGGACGAAGAATGTTCTTCATTTGTGGTAGCCATTAATAACACATCATCTGAATATGAATCCTCAGCTACCATTTGAGCTTCATCATCCTCTCTTTGTATCTTCTTGGATCTGCATTCATTTGTAAAATGCCCCCATTTTTTACAAATGAAACATTGGATCCCTTTCTTGTTGAATTTCTTGCCATTTGAATTATTGTTGTTATCACCTATGTTTTGGTTTCTTGAATTTTCAGCCCCTTCATCAGAATCATCAACCTCTTCATCAGAATCACACTTCTTGTACAACTTGAATTTACCCTTGCCTTTCTTGTGCTTCACACCACCTTGGTTGGTCTTCTTGCTAACTTGGGCCTGTAGGGCTTGCACTTGAGATGCTGAGATTGCTGCGCACATTTCTCTTACTCTCAGTTCATGAGTTTCAAGAGAGCCTTACAAATCCTCCACCTTCATCTTATCAAGATCTTTTGATTCTTCAATAACCACCACAATATGATCATACATTTGTGTTAAAGTCCTAAGGACCTTTTCAATAACCACCACTTCAGTTACTGATTCACCATTTGCTCTCATCTAATTAACAACAACCTGCACACGATTGAAGTAATCTGTCACAACTTTATCTTCATCCATTTGCAACAATTCGTATTGCTTTCTTAGCATTTGGAGCTTCACTTTCTTGGCCTATTCCTCACATGTATAATACTTAACCAAAATCTCTCGTGCATCCTTTTATGTAGATGCCTTCGAAATCCTTTCAAAGTTATTTGAATCCACACTTTGCTGGATGTAAAACATTTCCTTGTAATCTCTTTTCTTGCAATCTTTGAAAGTTGTTTGTTGTCTTTCTGTTGGATTCTCACCAAGTTGTTCATAACCACCTTGAACAATCTCAAACACTTCTTGAGCTCCTGGCAGCAATCTCATTGATGCAGACCACCTTTCCCAACTCTTCCCATCAAGGATTGACAAATTCGATGGAAATCCTCTTCTATTCATGTCTTCTTTCTTTCACTCGCACTTGTGTTTCCCAATTTTTTATTTCCCCTCACACTTGCACTCGTGTTTACCAAGGTTTAGAACCCAAGCCCTTGATGTCAATTGCTAGAACATATTGTATAATTGAGAGGAATTGAAATTGAGAAGAAGAGAGAAGAAAACAGAAAGTTCAGAAAATGGTGATTGATCAACTGCATCTGGAGAATGTTCTTCGTTTTAGAAATTTATATCAGTTTGAGCACTAACTGTCAAAATAGAATTATAACCTTCTTAACTACTTCTAACTATATTCTAACATTCCTAACTAACTACGAATCACTTTTAATTATATTCAACATAAATAAAGTAAGAGTAGTTTTTTTTTAATCATTGAAAACTTTGGGGTGACCGTGGTCACCTATGCCACAACGAAGCTCCGCCGCTGGTAATCGCGTGACTTTTCGCTTTCAAATTTTGTTGCGGTGTTCTTTGGTTCATATTGACATATCAAATTCATTTAATTGCAACTTCAATCAATGTTTTGATGTGGTCAACGTTACAATCTTAGCTTAGTTTTATCAACTTTGTAAGGTTTGTCCAACATTTTGTTGTTCTATGTTGTTAACCTAAGTGTTACGAGTTTGTTCACAAGTTTATTCAATTTTAATAACTTTGAATTGTAATGTTATCGATCAATGTAATTTTTATATAATTTAAATGAGAGAATATCATTTTTTTAGTAAAACAAAATGTTAGTATACGCATGATAAAGTTAACATCAAAACTATATTTAATTCAATTTTCCCATACTTCTTCTATATTTCAAATTTAATATGGCTGTATGCACGAGACAAAGTGAACCTATGATGCTAAATATAATGACATTTATATACTAATGATAATATATTAACATCGATATAAACATGAAAAATTAGACCACTGATTAAAAAATTAAAAAGTTTATGCATGTAATCTAAACGAGAGATGGATACAATAGTAATGACATCATTTAGTAAACAATAAATATGTTAATCAGCAAGAAAAATATTTCTCTATGATTTTTACTTTTATGGATGGTTTTAAATTCAATTCTTAATGGTTAATTGTATTTATTTGTTTTTGTTATTTTTCAATTATAATATTATCAATTATTCAAAATTATGTCTTAATTCAATTTGCCTATAACTCTTTTATATTTCTCATTTAAAAATAGTTGAGTTCTTATATATGGAACAAAGTAAATCATTGAAGGTAAAATTATTGACATTGAGACACTCATTGTAATTTATTGACATTGATATACTCCATCCAGAATAAAATATAAACAAAAATGATTGTTGAAAAATTGATGTATCTGATTAAAAATTAATATCAAATACATTAGCTTTTTAATTTTTTTGTTTTTGTTTATATTTCACTCTAGAGTAGTACACGAGACAAAGTGAGTCATTGATGATAAAATTAAAAGTTGTCTCCATAAAATATAAGCGAGATACACACATAATAGTGAGATATCATTTAATAAATAATAACTATATTGATAATTTTTTTTTATGGATGATTTTAAATCTACTTCTCAACGGATAAATGTATTTATTAATTTTTTTTTATTATTATAATATTCTCAATTTGTCAAAAAATATATTATAATTCAATTTTTCTATAATTATTATCTATCTCTTATTTATTATAGACATATGTATTCGGTACAAATGTTCACTGATCCAAACACTATCATAATCAATATTTAATATACATTTTAAACATATTATTTAATCCAACAAAACTTTAAGTCTAACTAGTAATAAAGAGTCGAGTTTGACTTATCGATTCTTTCCTCCTTGCCCAAATATATCCACATACATGTTAAATCACAAACTACTTTAAAAAAATATGATTAAAAATAGTATAGAATGAGAGTAGAACATAAAAAATAATTTCGCCAAGATAATAGCAATGAGAGAAAAAAGTAAGAGAGTAAAAGAGAGAAATGAAGAATGATAGTAGAGAATGAGAATAGAGAAAGGAGAGAATGAAAGTAGAGAAGAGAGAAAATGAAGGTAGGTATGCACACATGTGTATTAAAAAGATGGCGAGGGCCTAAACACTTGAAATGTGCAACAATAACAATTTTTAAGGGCTAATGACACTCGAAACATGTCCATTTATTGTACATAATGAGAGCTTTAACACTCCAAGAGACATGTGTCAGTGCTAAATGTTTTAACACTAAAAACACTTGAATTTGAAATTTAAAGTTTGATGCTTAGATTTTTGTCAGTGCTAAAGGCTCTCGGCAATGCACATGAGCAGTTGTGAGTGCTTTGACCCTCGAGAATGTCTATTTTCACCTTAGAGTGTCAATTTTTTATAAGTGCTTAACAATACTCGTGTGATTTTTATGAGGGCCTTAACCCTCAAGAAATACCTTTGACTAACGTCATTGGATTTCTCAAACACATTTTGAGAGCTTTAACCTTAACTACATTCTGAGAGCTAAAAAGCCCTTAGGAAAGCACTTGTAATAACTTAAAATTCTTGTAGTATCATCATTCATCCAATATGAAATTGTTAAAAACTAATTTTAATATTAAATTTTATTAGACTAAATTAAGTTGAAGTGAAATTGTGAGCATCAACGTAGGGACAATCGTCTTAAAAAAATAATTAAAAGATGACTTTTTACGAGAATAATGTGCTTGAAACAACCATAATAGTTAAATGTGAAAGTTCAACGTTGCTTTGGAGAATGGCACTGTCAGAAAATAACCAATCTTTGCACGGTGTTTTTTCCAGTCGACAATGTTGCATAACAATTAGGATCCAGGTTCATCCAAAGAAACGTTACTAAAAGTGCAACAAAGAAACCACACATTAAATGTATTTTTGTTAGGCAAATGTGAGGAAATTAGCAGTTGGATTAATTTTCTTAAATTTGAACCCAATATCTCTTTCAGACATTTATTAACTCACCAACTGAATTAGAGTAGGGAAAAGAGAGAATAAAAGTAGAAGAAAGAAAGTAGAGAAAAAGAAAAAACAAAAAAAAGGGAGGTCTCCACAATACCAGTTAAGTCCTATGCACAATTCCCATCCAATCCACAGATAAAATATCATCCCTATTCAATGTGGAGAGCTCTATTTTATTAGAAGAGAGATAAATAGAAAGAGATTGGTATATCAAACTTTTTCATAATTTACTTTTTAAAAATAATTTAAGTTTGTGTTTATGTCTCTATAATAAAATCCTACACAAACTGAAAGAATCTCAGCTTTCTATTGAGTTGAATGGATATTGGGAACAAGATTAAGCAAGCATATACAACTTAGAAAAGTACGAACAGTTTTTTTTCATGGTATAATGCAAACAACATAAAGAACAACAATTTTCCATAAAAAAACTCATCATTTATCATAACCAAAATAAAACTATAAATCAGAACATGGGGCACATTTAATTAAATCTCCATTACAGTTATGGACATTGCATCGAAACCCAATAGAAAGCTTAAAAGTGTTACAAAGCCCACAAAACAAATTCCTACTACAATTTTAGCCACCAATATATCCTAAACCACAATACATGGACATAAATTCAAGTTGTTTCGGAAGATGACCAAGAAATAAAAGCCAGATAAAATTTGCCCTTGCATCCAGAATTCCTGATCACAAGACTGTCAAAAAGCAAAGCTAGATAATATTCACCCCGGCATCCAGAATCACCAATCCACAATACTCACAATAAGTATTAAGCCTGTGTAGAAAGAATCAGAAAAAAAAACAGTCAACTAAGTATTTCCAGAGAACACAGTTTTTCCGGGACAAATAATAGGAACTAGCAAGGACCACAAGTACTTTTTATGCTATTTTAAAAAAAAAATGCAAGACTAGGGTAAACATCAGAGGCACATTGAATTGTGCACTTTTGCTAAAACTTCCAATGAGCTAAGCGTTTACATGTTTCATTTAGTATGCATTTATTCAAATCAACATTTCAACAAAAATGTGGGGAAGAAACCAATAGCTACCTTATTGGCTATGTTGTTGGAAAGCCAGTCCAAACCTTCATAAAGACCCTCCCCAGAGGTTGCACAGGTGCTCTGGATGTACCTGGAAAACCCAGAAGATTATGTAAGATCACAAGGGAATAGCTATTAACACAGAACGTGAAGCCCTTCATTATCAAAACATTTACCAGTGGCGCTGTCTGAGAGAGTGGAGACCCAGCTTGTCAGTAATCTCAGCAGCATTCATTGCATTGGGAAGATCTTGTTTGTTGGCAAACACAAGCAATACTGCATCTCTAAGTTCATCCTGAAAAGACAATTAAAATGAAGGTTTTCAAAATTTCTCATTTCATCACAAGAACACATGGATAACAGAAAGCAAAAGAGCAAGGAGACTAATGATTCTTGTTGCGATCCTTGTAAACATTAAAGTTGAGGCAGAAGCTCAATTGATTAGAAGCACTAAACTTCCTAAAAGACACAACAAAGTCACATCAAAAGATAAGAGTTATCAGAACTAATGATCCAGCAATAGGGGGAACACCTGCACTGTAGAGCAAGATAACATCATTGAGTATCAAGCAAGGTCAGAGTCATTGTAGGTACAGCAAAATGTTGACATTTTCTGATTAAAACAAACAGAGCATTCCCACAAATCGCAAAATGAAATCTAAGAACATTTTGAGAATACAGAAAAGAATCATCTACATTAGGTCAATGTGATTCTTTGACCTTCCCATCTTTATTACTTAAATTAAAGGTCCTTCTTTTCAGCCATATGTGAGTGATCCCAAACCTGGTCTATAAGAACGAATTCCCTCTAAATGCCACGAGCATCTAACATGAACAAATATGAATGTAGACATGGCATAAAAGGCCAAACTAAATCAACTAAAGTTAAAGCACCTCATTCAACATCCTATGTAACTCATCTCTGGCTTCAACAACTCGATCCCTGTCATTGCTGTCTACAACAAATATAAGACCCTGGGTGTTCTGGAAGTAGTGCCTCCACAAGGGACGAATCTGTAAAAGAAAACACAAGTATTCAACAACTGATTACCAAGACTCGGAGATGAACTCAATTGTTCAAACTTCACACTCAACATCTTGTAAATTGTAACTTGACTAACTTCACAAAATGCATAAGAACAAAAATTCAGACCTTGTCTTGACCCCCGACATCCCAAACAGTGAAGCTAATGTTCTTGTACTCCACGGTCTCCACATTGAACCCTAAAACAAAGCAACAAATAAATATTTTAAGGCGTACACATAGCATCATCACAATAATTCAGCAATCTGACACACTGCATAATAGTATTATAACAATGACCAATAGCCATCATATAAAGCTTAGTCAAAAGTAATATTGTAGTTGTTAAACAGTATTTGCACATTAAGCTTCAAAGCATCACAAATTATATGGCATCAAATCTATGAAGCACTGATAGAGACACATACACCGGATACAAACTCGTTGACACCGATAAAAATTTGAAAAATGGAAGAAATTGAATGTAAATACTAATGTATCAGTGTCAAACACCGCAGACTTTAAATATGAAGTGTCAGTGCTACATAGCATTTGATATAACCAACATATTTTTGGATCTCGGTTAAAATTTAAAGGTTTCTTGACATATTTAACAACGCATTGATTCCATTCCATTTCAATATCACTGGGGTAACTAGCCTAGAAGTCAGTAATATATAGTATGTCCTAAATAATTAAAACATGAAGATAGTTTCATAAGATATTAAAACGGATCAAACTGATAATGAACAAACATATATTTACAAATGCCTACCGATACGAAATATACATATATATATATATATAAAAAAAAAAAGCATAGTAAGAGAAACTTACCAATGGTAGGAATAGTGGTGACGATCTCTCCAAGCTTGAGCTTATAGAGGATAGTTGTCTTACCAGCAGCATCGAGACCAACCATCAGAATTCTCATTTCCTTCTTCGCAAAAAGCCGACTGAACAGCTTCGTGAATGTCAGCCCCATTTCTCCTTCACTTAGTTAATTCTCCCTAATTTCAATGTTCAAACAAATATTCAATAACAAAAAAAAAAAATAACAAATCTACAAAAAAAAAAAAAGAGGATCTCAAAACTATTCACAATTTCTTCTCGCAAATCTATTAAAGCAAATGGAAGATCCCAAGCTATATGAAAGTAGCATGCAAATGAATTCGCACGGTACAATTATTACGTAAGAATCGAAACGGATCGCAGTGAATGAAATGAAATTACGATAAAATAATAACAGTAAATAGATCTGAAAAGGAAAAAACGGTAGGATCTGAATAGTTTGATCGGAAAACCCTCAGATCGAAGAATAACGAATTGAAAACACCGACTACGTACGGAATTGAAGTTGAATTGGAAAATGAAGTGAAAAACTGAAATCTATTTGGAACGAGATAATGGATCTGAGATTTGAATTTACCTTTGGAGATGAAAGCTTGAGGTACGTAGAGAGAGAGAGAGAGAGAGAGAGAGAGAGAGAGAGAGAGGTGAAGGATGCTTTGCAACAACGCGAAATAGGGGCAAGAAAGTTGTAAAGAGAATTGATTTTTATTATGAGAAGAAAGGAAAGGGTTACCACCGGGATTTTCATTTTATTTTATTCTCTCGGCTTTAAAATAACGAAAAGGACCCTCGATGGATTCTGCTTTCGAAGCTTCCAAAGCAAAATGTGTTTTATGCCAATATTAAGATTTTTTAACAGCTGAATATGTATATTCCTTCTTCAAATTGTAATTGTTAGTCTAGTTAATCATTAAATTTTATAAATTTCTAAATATATTTTTAAAATTTTAAAATAATAATTAAAATAAAAAAAATATATATATATATTATATTTTTATTATTAGAGATTATGATTATATTAATTTAATATTTGATTTTGTTAATCTCATATTAATATTATTATATGGTAGAATAATTTTTTGATGAAAATTTAAATTTTTTATGATTAATTTATCTATAATTAATCGTACACAATTACAATTACTCACAAATTTATCTTTAAGATAACATAATTTTATTTAAAAATTTATTTTTAAAAATATAATATTGATGTAAGATCAATGTGTATAAATTAATTATTTAATCACACTATCAAATAAAAATATCTAACAATAAAAGTTACATATCGATTATTTTAATTGATATTTTACTATCTTAAAAATACATTTTAATTTATATTTACTCATATTTACTATATTTTTTTTATATTAAAATATTTGCTTGGAGGTCAAACACTGGTAAATTGGAACAAGAGACAACTTCAATAGTTTATTTAGTCTATTTGGTTTTACGACGGAACAAGACTAAACGAGCTTTCACCTAGAAACTACATTTCGTATCTTTGTAATTTTTCTGGCAAGATTGCTTGGGAATACAAAAAATGAACAAGTTACATTGTACAACAGTTCCAAACAATCACTTAGTGTGTATTTGGAAGCTTTTATTTTCAACAATTCAGGTTGAAGCAAAACCTGCCACGTGAAGAGTTAGGTGGACTTGTGTAAGCTTGGTTCAACACCATCTTAAAGTGGTTTCAAACATTCTATTAAAAGAAATGAAACTTCTCATTAATTAGACCAATTGGTGTAGGTTAGCAACTTTTTTTATTGTAAACTTATTTTTGTGGCCATCTATAATGAATTGTTTGGATCTATATACACAATTATTTTTTATGGCAGAGGAAAAAAATTGAATACTCTACACCTAAAGTTTTATTAGATATAATATTCAATATTCAATCATTAAATGATATGTTATTTTCTATATTTAACCATTTGAAATTAAATTCTAATTTTGAATTAACTTTACCTTCTTAGTATCTAGTACCGGTAACGCAACAAAACTCCGAAGTACCAAAGAAAATAACAAGAAAAAACAAATGAGAAATTACACCAATCCAACAAATGGAGCAGTGAACAATAGTGCCTCAAAATTATATTTATTGAGGGTGGCTTATCTAAGATTTTCAATCAAAGCTCTCTTAATCACCCACGTAAAGTAATTTGTCTGCACAACTATCAGCTACTTGTGTTGACTAACGAGGAAGCTATATTGCATAGGTTCAGCATTCTCGTTAAAAACAAAATAAAAACAAACTACATTGCAAGTTTAATACCACAGGTTCAGCATTCTCATTGAAAAAGAAAAAGAATAACCTATATTGCCAGTTTCCCAGTGTTAATAAGTGTGGTCTTATTCCCGTATAATCTAACACTTATATTCCTAAATTTCGTTTAGTGCATGCAGAATGTACACAAATTAAAAATAGAATCGCACTCTTCAGTATTCACAACCCAAGCAGATGCAATTTATCTCTTGCCAATTGGGCAAAAAGTATGGGCAATTTATCACAACCCAATCCATAGATGAAGAAGTTATTTACATAAAATATGTTGATTAATGACTACATAAGTGGGTTTCTATACAAATGACAAGATTAGTTTGCCATAAACGATCATTAGTTTGCATAGGATATATAGATTTTACTAGTTATGTTGCATCTTAATACAACTATATTCAAAAGAATGGAAAAGTAATAATTTATTTACACATTTGAAGGCAACCTCACTGCCACGAGGATAAGTAGTTCAGAAATTAGAGCAGCAAAGCAGTTGGCTGCACAGCTGCGGTAGTGTCTCACTCTGCTTATGAAGTTCCAACTTCCAAGAGAAGATAAGGCTGTACATATCACACAAATGCTTCAGAAGCCTCCAGACAGCATCATCGGATGCTGTGAAGTGAAAATGAGAGACAAAATGTGAGGAAGATGCCTGAGGAAAACACCCCAATTCAACTTGTCTACCATTCATAGATTTTCAGTAGATAAAATCATTCTATTAATCTATTTTAAGGAAACAACTATGAAGAATAGAAAATGCTGTAGATTCACTCAAATAAAAAAATAATGGAAAATGCACAGGACTGTAATGTTCCGATTAGTGCCAATGATCATAAGTCCGTATCTTGTTTTAAAAAAGCAATAACAGGTCACTGTTTTAATTTGAAAGGTCAAAGTCATGCAACACAATCCCCAAAAGAGCAATAAGATTCATAAAAAAATATAGTTGTATACTGAATACAAACTAGAGCTTACCTGGTTTAATTACAATAGCATAATGAAAACCAACAGATATAGGGGTTATCGCCAATATTGAGCCCAACGATGAATGGTCTCAACCATCTGAGGGAACAATGCACTCACACTCTCGTTGATAAGATCCTGGAAGAAATGTATACAAGCTTCATCATCCAAGTCCAACCGAAACTTTTCCTGAAGCTGTACAACAAGAAAGTCTTGGTATTAGAACAAAAGAACAGTTGTAACCAATTTATTGAAAAAGGAGGGAGCTCACTTTAAGAATCCCCTTTTCAGGATCAGAAGCAATGTCAGGAATATTGGAACCCGCCATTAAGTAAAATAGATTTAAAATTAGGTTACTGGATTTCCGAAGAATGTTGTATGCTTCACAACAATAGGACTTGAACCTTGTATAATATTGGCTGCACGGACATAAATCAATCAATCACCATCTGACAATTTAAGCCATAAATCACACAACGAACGCGTTGAATCTAAAGTGAATCATATAATGGGAACTTTACCTTTCAGCTCCACCCATAGCCTCAACCATTTCCTTGCAGAGCTTCATTGGTGGTGGAAATGGCTTAGGATCTCGCCCAAGAATAAAACCAAAATCAACATGGAAAAGACTTCCATCATCTCTTAGGAGGAGGTTGTCTAAGTGCCTAACAATAGAACACTGTCACTTCAATTTGGGAGAAAATATAGATTTGGTGAACAATGTAACATGCCAATTTCATAAAATATAGAATAACACGATAGAATCTATATGAGCCTTCTTCACCAAAAGTTGGGGAATAAACTTGATGCCATGTACGATGAGTTATATACTTTATAAACTTAAGGAAAAATTACACTCATCTTCCATGAGGTATGTTTAAATAACACTTCCTATATTTTAAACCAACACTCACCGCCCTTATTTGTTTGAGAAATTGCACACACCTCTTCTCAATCCTGTTTAGCGACACCATCACTACTTTTCTTTATATAATAGAGGGGAGGTTTGTGTATTTGAGTGGAGGTCATTATCATTTACTAAATACAGGGCGGTGAGTGCAATATTCCCTAAATTCAACTACAAGTTAAGCCAATTTTTTCTTAAAGTTTTGACTAAAGATTTAAACATTACCAAACCAAGTTTAAGTACCTGTTTTTAATCAATAAAAAAATTTATTACCAAGAGAAAGATCAAACTATACAAACAGATCACGAGACATCCTCCAAACAAGCTGAAAAACAGTAAAACTGTTAAGAAAAGCAAATAAGTAGATTTAAATACAGTCAGTAACACAGTTATTCTAAAAGAAACTGAAAATTTCCACAATTAGATTGTCAAAAAGCAATGAAGACAACCCTATCCAAGAGCAAGGAAAAAGGATAGACATATTCGTAAAGATGAACTAAAAAATGCTGAAAAAGTGTAACACCTCAGACACTTCCCAAATCCTGATTGACTATAATACAAAATATGTTAAATTTCAACACCAAAAAGACTAACTCTCCCATTTTCCGATTCACTAACATCCCTGGTCCAATCCTAATAACAACCAACTCCTTCCCCATTTTATTGGGGGTGGAGGCCTTGGGAGATATTGGTGTAAGTGATTCAGCATCACATGGACAAAACAAAATATCAACATCACTAGTTTAGACAGAAAATCAAGTATAACTAGCATGTAGGCCAGCACTAACGTGTCTGTCTTTCCAGTTTTTCTCAATAAAAGTAATGGAAGTTACAAAATCTTATACAATTATTTAAAAAAAAAAAATCGGTATTTGATTGGCTAAAGAAGAATCAAATTGTAAATAAAATATCGAAATGAGGAGTAAAATTGAAAGAAAAAATGGCTACACCTAAACTTAGTATCCTCTATATATAGAAGTAGAAGATATAGATGAATAGGATCAATAATCACCTGTCTCCAATACCAAGGATATATGTGATAACAGAGTAGCCAGCACAGCTTTTTATAAACGTTTCAAGACAGGTGGCTGTAATTCCAAAAGGTCCATGGTCATCAGGATGAAAATTCTGTAAATAGCTTATGATACTGCGGTGCTCTGATAAAATCTAGACATGAGAGGATTACATATTAGTCCAGCAACTAAGGGATTGAATATCCTACAACCAACATGATCATTTGAGGAGCATTAAAATGATTGTCCTATAAAGGGGGAAAAAGAGAACTGATGATACAACTAAAATATTCAGCATCCAATATTATCAAATTAAATAGGAATACTGCTGTTTAAGGTAAAATAAGATTCATTATTCATATCATGCAGACTGAGACATCAGCTTCAAAACTGTCGTAAGTTATCAAAGTAAATAGGTTTACTACTGTATATTAAATATTGCACATTGAAAATGTACAACAATAACAACCAAGCTTTATCCTTGTTACAAAAAGAGGAAGCAGCAGCGACTACATGCTAATACAAGAAAAAGTGTTAAAAATATTATTGTACCTGCGCCAATGAACGGGATGGAATGAATTCCAACATGCCTTCATCTTGTCCAGTTGCTAGAACCTTGTACGGCGTTAAATGCAGGTCAAGATTTTCTAACTTAAGCAATCGATCCATTAGCGACACCATTTGAACAACCTACCAAAAGACAAATATTTATGCAACTGAACTAACATTCCCTGAATATCTATCTCCAAATGCATGAGATAGAGTTTGTGTGTGTCCAGGCACATGGGCAGGTATGTGTTTTTGGTGTGCCATGCACACATGTACATTGCACATAGATATTCATTTGTAAGCATATATACAGAATATAATAAGAAGGTTTTGCAGGCATACCAACTGGTCTTGGCGAATGTCATCCCCCTTCTTAAATATGATTTTACAGTTTCCACCATTTGCTGTTTTAAAAGTAAGTCTTAAAGGATGCAATGCACTTTTAAATATTGACGACTCTGAGGGTACAATCCCAGTGATGAGCACACCTGGTGTCAGAGGTGATCGTATTGGCTACAGATGAAACATAGTATCAGTGAACATTCGCCTGAGAAACTTTCTAATCATTCACAAGATTTTATTGTTTAAAATAAAATAGATTCTTTCAAATGTATCATTCATTTAAGTTAGGAAAAGAAAAGAAGATAAAACAATAAATGTCTACACAGCTTCATGTTAGACTGATACCTCGTCAAAATAGGTAAGTTCACTAAGGAGACCAGAGAGTAGCTGTCTAAGCTTTTCAATCTTCTTCTGTGTATTACCGCGGACATTCCTTACATCTCTAGTGATTGAACACAACTGAGCAGTTAATTCTGTCTGTCGTACCAAACTCTGCCACCGTTTAAATCCATCTTCCTCTCCGTTTGCACCAGCTCCCATCTGAGATTGGTGTAGAGGTGTTACAGTTGTTAAATTCCAGAATTGATGAACTATTCCAACTAGCACTTTCACCACTTTTAATTTATTAATGAAGCTTAATATATTGCAAGACAGGTGTGAACTAAATTCCTTTATAAAAAATTGTAAATGAAGTACAACCAATTTACGCTACACAAATGAAATTAAGATGTGCAAGTACTTAAGCTAGGTTACACATGCAGCTTGTCTGGTTCAAGAATGAATCTCTTAAGTTAAAAAGTGAAAAGATTTTCTAATGTGGGAGTACCAATGAAGCAGATATGGCTTAGCTATATTGCCAGACTTGCAGCATTAAAAGAACACACAATATCCCGTCAATCACATTTTCCAAATACTAGGCAAAATTAGTTATCACGATAATAAGCATCAAGCAAAACTTACTGAAGCAAATACTGAAGTATTAAGAAATTTACAAGTTCACACCTTCATCATATTCTCCTCCAGAATTTCATATGTGCAGTAAAATCGTTTTGCATATGCAGGGTCATAAAGTTCAACAGCCACATACCAGCGAAGAAAGCTTGCCAACTCAATATTGCTTAATGCTGTCAAAATTTAAAAGTTTCAGACAAGATCCAAATATAACCAGAAATAGCACTTAATCCCTCATGCACATACCACGCTGGACAAGGAATTGAGAAAGGCGAGATTTGTCTGACCGCTCGAACCGAAGAGCCTGAACCAATTGAAGCAAGTAACATTGAAGCTCTTCATCATCAGCTCTTTCAAGAACACTCACTGCATAAGCACGGACCTGAAAACATGTGTACAAATTTCTTATACCAACTGTAATGGCTGAGACCTGGGTGTGCATTGGCAGTTTGGCATCTTTGCCCCTACATTTGCTACGGGATATAGGGTTATATTTATGACCCTTTATGGTTTTAAACTCCTAGCTATATAACTATCAAGGGAGCTACAACTTACAGACAAATTGGGTTGATTTTCTATTCAATGTTGAATCTAGCTGTATCTGATGTGGGAATATCTTATTCAACCCTCGCCCCGGTCCTTTATAATTTTCCTCTCTTCTATTTGATATATTTTTTTCACTATTTTTTAAAACTATATATAGGAAATTGAAAAGAAACCTTCCTCCCTGTATGTCTGTTGAGAGCTAAATGTATTACACTAGTGATTCATGTACAAATAATATTATGATCGTGAGTAAGGTGTTTACATCTTCTGCACTATATTGTACCCCGTAGCCTAATTTACTGAATATAAATAAAAACCCTACACCCACACCTGTACAGTTTTGCAAAATATTTATCTACTCTATGTAATTACCTCTTCACTTTCAAAAACTGGAGACAAGAGTTCCAGTGCATCACAAACGTCAATCATTTCCCACTTGCCCATCAAGTCTAGTGCTTGTTTTGCTTCCTGTGATGAAACCAAACCAGAGAGAACCATCAAGAATAAAAAATTCAATCAACAACAATATGAAAAGTACTTTTCCCACTACAGGGGTTCAACCAAGTGGATAAAGTGAAACATTGTGTTATGTCAAAACCAAAACCTTCTGAGATGCCAATAAAAACTAAATATTTTCAATTGTTTCACTTTAAATCTTCGGTAAATCATGTTGCATTATACCCAACTAATGATAACTAGGCCTCAGTTACATGTTCAGCTAGAAGAAACAAAGACAGTTACATATTTGAATGGAGACAATAGCATGTGGTTATGTGAAACCCCAAAAAGGATACCAGACAGTGCCCTAAACTTTGTTTGTAAGCAAATGGCTAGATAGTCTTATCCCTAAATATATTTTCCTCAACTTCTCCTGAAGAACAGAATATCAAACACTAGATGAGTAGAAACCTTTTAGGAAATAAATTTGACTCTTGATGAAGGATGCTGACAGGAACTGTTATCTTATTATACAAATATAATGAAAATTTCCCTGATTACAACTTACAAAGTTACAACACTGCAGAGCTTCACAGTCTGCACCCCCTAATGCCAAAAGGACCCAACATTATGACAATTGGTAAGACACCCCTCATTCTCAGTCCTCTTTCTTATTTATAGGCAACATGTCTTATTTCTCCTACCTAACTGCCTACTTAGACGACCCACTAACTAATGTTTAATTATAGGATGTGATTCATTTATAAAACATTGGCTAATGCATTATTCCACTAAATTATAGAATTCTTTTTTTCACAATTGATGAATAAGAGCAGGATGGAGGAAGCAATATTTCAGGTTTTGGTAAATTCTATTAGAATACCTCATTAAATAAGTATCATGTCTATAACACACCCAAAGCCATAGATCCTAATATCTCTTATGAATTTCCAATATAACAATAGGCTAACCTGTACATCACTCCATTCAACACAGCGAAGGAATTTTGTTAGAGCCCTCTTCTCAGACATCAAAGAAAAGCGAAATTTCCACAAGAGCTGCCTCTCATCTCCGCTCAACGTCCTTGTTGGTGGATGCTTTAGTATTTTCTGAATGGATCTTAACATAAAAGAGCAAACAAAACAGTTAAATAATCACCTATATGCTAAACATGATTAAAAAGTACAATATCAAAATACTAACATAAGTAGGAAAAGTTGCTTGACAATAGAACCGAACAGAAAACAATTACGGAAAAAAGTTTATGTCAGAACTCAGAAGAGCAACAAGTAACACTTTAAACTTTTCTGGATTTGGCAACTAAAATGTAAAATTAATACCGATATTTTCTTTGACATTTTGATGGCTTATTAAATTTTTATTAATCCCACAGGGTCTAAATCACTTGAAAAATTACTGACCATCGTCCTAGAAGCAGGTACATTACCGAAATTCTTTCAGATTAATAGATTATCATTTGCAATTGCAAAAGTCCTGAGATAAATCTTGACCATATATTGTTAAAGTTAAACATGCAGTTTTAAACTTAAAAAAATACTAGTTAAATCTAAAATCGTTTAGTTTTGATAATTTAACCAACCAGAACCAGACTTGTGGTAATTATGAAGCATGACCAGTTGACCACAATGAGTGTCCAATTTCATTGGTGGAAATGAAACTTCATTAGAATGTTAGTTGTGTTTACTTCATAGTTCATGATACGCCACTTGACTTAACAATTTAAGCATTTGAAGCACTGAAGGTAAATCCTCCATAACATTAATCTGATCATGAATATAATAGGGCAATCATAATTGGACGTGAAAGTTTAAGCTTACTTTCTCTCATTTGAGCTTGGCTTCAGATCTCTGTCTATGACACCACGGGTCAAACTCCTGGCCAGCTTTAACTGTTTGTGCTCAGAGGGATTAATCTTTCCCACTTCTGGGTCCCAGACAATAACAATATCATTGGTCGAAGCTATAGGGGATGGCAACAAAAAATTTGCACCAGATTCCTAAATTTTTAAGAAAATAAGACTTAATACATGTGTAGGATCGATATCAGTGTAAATTATATCATTGAAAAAGAAAAACAAATAAACAAAAACATTTGTACCAATAACTATGGGTTGTTTGGTAAAAAGGCATCTTGAGATCAGTATGTAGGATACTCAATAACTATGATGGTCTATGCATGGAATGTTAACATTCATAGAAATGTAGGATGCTTGCAAATTCAAGGCCATATTCTAGAGATCCCACACACATTTGAATTTATTTTATATTGCCAGACTATATATTGAGATCCTACATACTAGTGAATTTGATACAGGTGACAGACAATATGCCAAAAACAACCTCAAAATATGCAGAACAACATAATCTTTTTCCATTATACAAACAGATCATGCATAATTTATTTAGTCATATCACTGAAGAATAGCAATTAGTTTCAGTAATAATTTTGGAAGCACCTAACTAATACAGTATTTTGTACACTTGAAATCTAAAAGGAAAAAAATATTAGAAATTTTGAAAACTCAAATACTCTACTATTTGATAGACTGCAGAAAGGCATAATCCATTAGGTTTTAATGCTATATGATAGAGGTTGCTGATAAACCACTTGTACACTAAGACACATATGTAAGTTTATTTTGGGGAGGGGGGGATTTAAATAAATATAAATTATGATTTCCGGTCTTTAACCAGGGTAACTAAACAGGCATTACTGCAAAACTAATCCTTTAGGCATTGCCACCAACTAAGGAGTAAGAATACCTGAAAAACAACTCGATGCTCAAAACTACAGAAGTCCACAACCAGGTATAAATGAGAACTTCCGTTATTCAAGCTTTCATGTTCCTTGATTTTGTCCATAGTTTTGAATGTGAGGCGATCTAGCCAGTCCACTCGTTGAATTTGGCCTCGCTCATACTTATTCACAAGTTTTTCCAATCGCTCCAACTCCCCACGTTCATGCCTAGGGACCTAATGAGGACATATCAGAGTACTGTATGCTTATTTGAAAAGGTTTCATAAAAATAAACATAAAACAAAATGTGACACCTATGAATACAATCATTTAAAATGCATATTAACCTTTCCAGGTGTAGAAGTAGGGAATGTTCCATCTGCCTCTTTTCCTGCCCAAAGCCTAAGCTTCTGCTTCCCAGTTTTGAGCTGCTTTTTGTTGTTAAAGAGAACAATTGTGGCTCCTCCAATCAATCCTTCACCATGAGAAAGATCCCAAACCTGTTTGTAAAAGATTATAAAAAATCACACTTCAAAAACTGTATAGTAATATTTTTTTAAATTAAATTAACATGTGATTTCATGAAGTTAAAACAAAAACAAGATTTCTATTATCGCTTTTAATTCATTGATGGACAAAAGTTGTCCAATAGCAACTTGAAGATAATGACCTATCACATATTGAATGATCTCAACAGTCAACACCACATTGAAGGATACACAAATAAGCTTGTAAGCTGCCATTGCAACTTACAGTGAAAGTGAGTTGTGACTGAGCAGTCAAATCCCGATATTTAGCTGTCAACGTGATGAGCTCATTCCAACAATATGATGGTCCTGAGGACTCCAACCTTCACCAAATGATTGTAAAATATTAAAATCCATAACTACAATAAATTATCAGTATAATGTTATCACATTGCTGACACTCACAAAAGAAAACCAAGAGTGATAAGGTAGTTTGGTGATCTGGGGAGAAGAACATAGGGGATGAAGAGAAAAGGTGACGTGATTCAGAACCACCCCCCGACTAACATTACTAACAAGTAACAACTAATTTACTAACATTTTTGTTTAAAAAACTAATAAAATAAAACCCATCTGATCTATATTCAAATCTTTACTTTAAAAACAATAGCTATAAAGGCTTCAAAGCATGATATTAAAATAATAATAATAATAATAATAATAATAATAATAATAATAACAATAATAAAATTGGATACAAGTGATAAATAAGCAAATGAAATATAATCCAGCAATAATTATTCCTTAAATATGTCTGTTGAAATTGGTCCGGCAGCATGGATTTGGTAGGCTTTCTCATAATATAAGCACTTGTGTGAGTGTTAGCATGAACTAATAATAATAATAACATGATATATCCATAATAGCTTATAGAAACACTTTATGTAGGACTTACCCCCTCCCCTCTTTGATTTTACTCCACCCAAATTCTATTTTCACAGTCAAAACAAATGTAGAGAAAATGAATAGCTTTTCAACATATACACCCTAACACAAGTAACTTATTGAATTTAAACACATACAACATAAACTCCCATACACCTAACTAAACAGCATCAATATTTCAATATAACCTAATAACCTTGTTCTCGTGGGAAGTCCAAATGGTGCTCCATCAATGTACAACGCACACTCCACATATAACTCTCCAGTTCCATCCTCCGTAGAACCATTATTTTCTACAACCAAAAAAATAAAAACACACGAAATAAGTCTAAGCAAAGTAGATGATTCAGCATAAGCAAATAGCGAAAGCCATAACAATAAATTACATATAACATTCTAAGAAATTAAGCATTCGTCAATTTAATTATTGATTTATTTTCGATCAAAGTCCCAAAATTAGAAATATCGGTGAATTTAACAATAGGAAAATAAACAACCTGAACGAGGGGATTCGGGAAGGGGCAAATTTCCTTCGAGGCGCTCGATGCGGAAAGTGACGGGAAGATTGATATCGCAGGACAAGAAGAAGCGAAATTCGTTGCCGGTCATGTGATTTTTTTTAGGGTTCTTGGCGATCGTTGAACACTTCCGGTGCGGCGATGGATTTGGAGTTTAAGCTTTATTACGGGAGCTGAAGCAAAATTACACTCTTTTCAACACCGTAACAGAACGATACTCTTTTTTTTTTTTTTTTTCTTCAAACAGAACAATAAGTGAAAGAAAAAAAGAAAAAAAAATATTCTATCTAAATTCTTTTTGTAAGTTAACAAGTATCAAGAAATAAAAATTTAATCATGTGAAACAACAATTATTAAACTTTTTGTAGAATTAAATAACAAATTCTAAGATATTATTTTTATACTTGATTCTTTAACATTAGTTTCCATGCATTTGTTAGTTTTTCCTTTTTTTAATTATACAGGGTAAATAGATAGTTTTTTTTTCTCTTCAATATGTGTGTTGTCGTTAGCTATGCATTTAAAGATATAATCACATTTTCAATATATTTAAAAACTACACGACGAAACTTAATAGTTTTTTATGAAAGTAAATTATCTAGCGGTTTTTTTCACGAATTTCTTTATATTATTATTTTTCAACCACAATAATAATCAATACATACTATCTATTTTTCTATATACAAGGTTTATTCTCTAATAGCCATCCACATTCGTTATTCTCCAATAGGTGTATTTAATTGGTTATAGTAGTGATTAGCTAAAGTTACTCTCATTGGAGTTGCTTTTAAATTTTCAAACGCAAATCTAATGTAAAAAATATGCAACAACACTTAAAAAATAAATAACAACACTTAAACTTTGATTTTCTTCAAGTTGAGGTTCAAGGAGACTCTCTTAATTAGCGTGGTTTGAGGGATTCACGGCACTGGCACAATAATTTCTTATGAAAAGATATGATAATAATAATAATATTATGTCACACACATGAAATTTTCTTCAGCTACAAGGCTTCATTTTATCACAATTATATATACTCTTGGCCTCTTGCTGAAAGCAGGGCTAGTAAGTAACAGTACTATATAATATTCTCATGATGAAGAAAAATCCCTATAAAACTAGGACTCTTGGAATATACATGCTCTTATCTAACACAATTACAAATCTAAATCTAAATGCACCTTATAAGAAATGCATAACTCTTAGATTCTGCGTTTAACTCATTCCCACAAAACTGACTCGTAAGTGAAGCTGTAACCACTATAAGACCATATCTTTGGCAATGTGGGACTAGGCTTTTCTCGAATATGCGAATTTTGTTTATAGAAAATTCAACATATATCGTGATCGGTTTGAATCCGGTTATTGGATGGCTTCCCGATCTGTAAACAACCGATTGGAGGAACAGTTGGAGTTCTCAACTCACCAAAAGTCTGCCAACAGAATGGATCATCTAGATGGTACTTTTCTTGAATAGGTTTTAACTCAACAGTGGTTAAAGAAACATCTACACAAGGCAAACTATCACTGCATGCAAAGTGTACCGGTTTAACTGTGTATGTTCCTTTTATTCTTTCGTAGTTGATTCCTGCTAGTGCCACTGCTGATGTGTGGTTTGTGCATGTTCTTTTGTCACAGTAGAATTGGTCTATCACAATTGGAAGTTGAACTTCTGAAACTTGTACGTTTGAGAATAGTACCCCTTGAACTGACCCTGATCCACCCTGCATAAATTTTATTCAACTTTTGTGAGAAATTGAACTTATTTGGGATTCAATCATCATATCTGGAATGTTTTACTAAGTATATATAATTTAATTGATATCTATTATCTTTATAAAACCTACTTTAAAATTTAAATTATCAAATCTTGATTGGACGGCTAAGAAATGTAATCCAAAATCCCTCAAAATAGTCTTCCGTTTGACAATATATATATTTAGCTTGAAAATTGACTTTCAATCTTTCATTGAGGACATTGTAGCTAGTGAAACAATTATTTTTTGCTTTTATATTGTAACCTAGAACTTAATAATCTTTATAACCATTATAATGAATGCACATTTACCTGCCATGTTTTGATTCTGACACCATTCATTGAGTTGTGTATGTTGACATCTCTAACAGTAATGTTTGAGACACAAGCTCTGGTGTTATCCTTTCCTAAACTTCCAATGCTAATTCCATGTCCTGGCCCACAATTGACATTGTGTACATACACATTTGAGCATCCAGTTTGTATAGATATACAATCATCTCCTGCATTTCATAGTTCAAAACTTTAAATTCAAAACAACACTTAATTACCAACATAAACTACTTAATTTAACTCTATTAGTCTACATCATTGTAGTTATAATTTTTTATTAGTCTACATATGTTTCCTATGTTCTGCTAAGTTGGGCCTCAATTAAATAGTTGGTGAGTAACAACAAAAATAAGAAGCTTCATTTTCTGGTGAAGCAATAATAGTGGAAAAAATTACAACAAAAGAGTTTTATGTTTGGGAATACACATTAGGATAACATTGGATGATGCATCATGGGTTTTAGAATTGACACCTGTCATGTAACCCATAACATTAGTCTTTCCAATTTTTTTCTTCTGTTTTTTATTTTAATTTTTACATTAATTTTTCATGACATTACACTATGATATAAATTGTTTTATGCAGCAATAACAAATGACTAATGATTAGGACCACCAAGAGCACTCAGCACGACATATCAATCTAATGTAAGGCTATTGTTGAGACAAATATCATCGTTCGAAAGTATTGAGATACAAAAGATACAAATAGAGAACAGACGATGTTTAATTACGAGTTCGATTAATTGTATCTACATCTTAGTGCAAAAGAATTGTTTTAATTTCTTTCAATTAATTGCAACTATATATAAATACTACACTCCAAATTACAATAATACCCCTAAATTGTAATGCAAGAGGCTTCACCCTTTTGTTCTTTTATCCTCAAATTAGTTATGAATTTTTTACCAGCATTAATTTTAATGATGATGGAAATGTACAATAGATACTTGTGACGAATTGAAAAGTTACCACATGCTAACTTGCTGCTGTGAATCAAGACATCTTTGGAATTCTGAAGGTGAATTCCATCAGTGTTAGGGCTGTCACCAGGAGATGAAATGCTCACATCATGAACTAGGACCCCATTACAATTGTCAAACTTTAGATGACACTGAGGACTATTTTGAATTGTTATGCCCGTGACTGTTGGACCATAGCTTCCATAAAATCGTAGTGCCTATACAATCATTTTATTAAAAGACCTTATTAACATGAATCCAAATTAACATTAATTATATAAACATGAATCAAAATTAATACTCCATTCGACTTTTTCATAAGAGACTCGTAAAATTTAGTCAATAAAACTGATTCATATTATAAATCAAATATAGATTTTTTTGTTGATTAAATTTTAACTCAATTATCTCTTATAATAAATGCCCGAAGAGAGTATTAATTAATTGCTGAGTTTCTGAGTATAGTTCTCACAGTTGGCTTGTTACTTGGCATTTTTCTTCCCATCTCATTTTGTACCTATTATTACAAATGCATAAATAAATAAATAAATAAATAAATAAATAAATAATACAAACTACTAGTGTAATTTGAGGTAATAATTAACAAAATCATAGCAATTAAAAAATTAATTACCGGAAGTGGAGGTGTTTGAGTATGATTTAAAGGAACTATAAGCTTTTCTTCATCATCTATTGGATTATCATATGGGAAATCTTGCCACCAAATTGAACCTCTTCCATCAATGACACCATTTCCTTGAATGGTAATTCCATCTAATTTTGTGAATTCTATCCACTGTAGCATAACTCCACTCCAAGCGTTTGGGTTTGTTGGAGCAATAATTGTACCATCAAGCTGACACAATACCACTTTTTAGTTACCCTAAAATTACAACTCAACCGTTTTTTCTACTTGCTACAGTACCAAATAACCGAAAGTAACAGTCACATATATTTATATGATTTAATTTAATTCCTATACAAGGGCATCCTAAAAATATTTTAGATCTAAATAGGACTTTAGTAATTTATCTTTTATTTAATTCTTTATTTTTTTATTTAATAATCATTTTAATTCTTTATTTTTTACAAAATTATATAAATTTTTTATTTTATTAAGAAAGAAAATTTGCGCAATAAAAATATCAGGCCAAAATTATACAATCGTAATACATAATTAAAGAAAGAAAAATTTGATTGGAACAATTGAGATAGCAACAGGTCTAATTCATGCAATTGGAACACAAGAATCAAAATTGCATAATTGTGATTTATATGGATCTAAAATGCAATTAAATATTAATATATTTAAATTAGTAGTTTATAATATGCTTTTTGACTAGTAAAAAAAGAAAGTGGTGGTTAAAACATCATAAAGAGGACAAAATACACTACCTATTCTATGTTATGTAATTTTCTAAACTGGCGAAAAAGACAGGCTCATGTTTTTGTCTTTTTTGGCTATTAGCTTTGTGATTTGTGAATATTGGGATGCGGTGTTATTGTTTTCACGTGTTACCTACCTAGTCTTGTTCTTTTCTTCCTATTGTTTATATAAAATACCAATATATTACTGTTGCTACATTAAAGTTTTGGTTGTTGTGTTACCTGAAAAACAATGTTGGGCTTACAATATGGGCCCGAGAACGAAATTGGGCCCACATAGAACACGTAATCTGCTGGAACCACCATTGTTGATGCCTCTACCTTACATGTAGCTGCCCAAGTCGCTTCAAATGCCTGCATTACATTTCAATTTCAATTTTAATTTCAATTTCATTTGAAGCATGTAACATATTCATCCTTAGACTTAAAATATTTTTTACAAGTAAATGTAAAATGCTAATTAAGGTGAGGTGTTAATATGTGCATGTGTGTGTGTTACAGTCTACAATAATTGTAGGAATCGTGACCTAGTAACTGCTGTAACGAGAATCAATCGTCAATAGGGTCCCACTTCTTTGTATTTTTCTTCTGTCTTTTACTACCTTCTGTATTTTTCACAGTTCCGTTTTCAATTTTATACTAATTTATTTATCAACTTATGTTCATAGTAAAATTTATGTAGTTAATTAATTCTCAAGTAGCCTCAAAAAATAAATCTCAAGTAATAGACCCCAAACAAAAATGGCATATTCTAATGACATAGTGTTATTATTAGAGGAAAAAAAATGGCATATTCTACCATTAAAATTGGGTAGATGAACCCTCGTCATCCATGGTTAGACAAAGAAAAATAAATTTGTTTATTCTAGGTACTACTAGATTCTTATAATATGGAAGAAAAAAAAATGTATATATAACAATTGGTGATCCCTATCATAAAAGAAAATAAATGGTGTTATAAGAATTAATATACATAATTTTCTAAATTTACTATAATAATTTTTATATAAAAAAATTACTATAATAATTCAATTAGGTATGTATTAATATTTGTTCATTTTTTTTATTCACTTAAAAGTGAATCTTTTAACTTTTAGCACAGGAACCGAGGAAAAAGATCATGATTTTGTGATTTTCAAACGCCCCTTTTCATAAATTAAACTATATATATAAAAAGGCATTTACCCTGTTTCTTTTTGCTCGTGGGTTGAAAAACAGGGTGCAATTACCAAAACCAAAATTATACCACAAATTTCCTTTGACAATATTTTCACAACATCATAGCAATAGTTTAAGTGCCCTTCCTTGAATCCTTATAGCCATAGTGAACACTAATGTACTAATGTTGTAAAAAGAAAATGTAACCATAAGTACAATTTCCTAAGTAAATTTCACAATGGTAACATTGCAATTTTGTTCAAACTTCAAAAATGTAGTTTTTATTAAAATTACTGTGTTACATCGTAATTTTGTTATATTTATCATAAATCTAAACATGCATTAAAAAAATTACCCCGCATGTCCTTAATTTCCACTAAAACACTAAATTTTGTGACAATTGTTAGTGTTAGCTTGTCATCAAAAGCTACATTGAAGCCAATTTGCTAAATGTAGCAAAATTCAAAAGAGTTAATTAATTACCTTTGTGTCATCGGTGTTACCATCTCCTTTAGCTCCATAATCTAGCACATTGAAGATAATGGAATAAGCTTTTGGTGGTGGAGTTGATGGAGAGTATTTTGGCTTAGAAATTGGTGGAGATATTGGAATGCTTTTATATGGTGGAGGAGAATTTGGTAATTGTGGAACACTTTTATGTGTTGGAGGAGACTTTGGTTTTGAATTTGATCCACCATTATGGTGATTTTTTTTATGATCATTTCCATAACTATAACTCTTTCCTTTCTTCTTATACAAAGAAGATGAGAAACTTATACTTTGTCTCCAATGCTTACCTCTTCTTGCAATGCAACACTTAAAATTTGAAGACCATATGAGAAATGCAATGAGAAGCATGTATGTGAAACCCTTTAAGCTTAAGCCACTCATTTTTTTAGTGGTTAATATGGAAATGTGAGTGAAGAGGCAGAGAGAGAAGAGAGAAAGATGTTCTTTTTATTGCCAAAACAAAGTGACGGCTATGTTTTTATAATGAGAGGCACTTGGAGGCTTATAATATAAATGTGCAAAATATTCTTCATCATTCTAGTCATTTATTCTTTAATATTATGCTTTTTTTTCCCTTCGTTTCCTCTTTTATTATTATTATTTTTATATAATTATCAATATAGTGTTACATATTTGATACCGATTAATAACTAAATCTCTTAAATATGTTGTCATGATTTCATTACTAGATGAGTGTATATAGAATAATATTTATTGAAAGAAGTCAATTTTTTAAATAAATTTCTAATTAGAAGAATTAATCTTCGATTTTCGACTAGAGATATGTTGGACAAACTAAAAAATAATTTGATTACAAATTTGTTTAGTGTGAGCAATAGGACCTCTATTTCTTTTTGCCACATATCCATAAAATGTCATTACATGTGACTAAATACTTTATTCTAAGAGTGGTCCAACCTATTGGACCTAATGAGAATGAAAACGGGGAAATGGAATTGAATTTTCACCACATAACATGTTGTAAGACTAAGAAAATACCATGTTGTGATTAAACCAATTGTTTTTCTTTTTTACACTATGGTAATTTTGGCCCAAGCAGGGCAATAAGATAAAACTAACCCTTCACAATATTAAGATTTATTTAAGGAGTTGAGTTAATTTCTCTCGTTCATATGATGTTTAAGGAACCTCTTTATGTGCTAATACTATTAAACCTTATTGGTTGTGAAGTTATAAATGACTTGTGTATCATGATTAAATGGATACATGTAAAAACAACCGAATTCTACGGTATTATTAAAAAAAGAGTATGCATCGATGTTATAAAATTTTAATTAATATTTTTTAAATTTGTTTATATTTATTAAATTAATTTTAACTCTAGTAATTAATTTTTTTTATATTTATCTATTCAATTTTAACTCTAATAATTAAAGAAATTGTTTTTATAATTGAAATTTTAATTTTAATTAAAATCATAACAACAAAAAAATCATTTCAAAATATATCCAAAAAAATAAAAGTTAAAAATTTAATTGTGTTAAATTTAAAATATAGTCAAATTCATTCACAAATAACATATCATTCAACTATGACTGATTTAATTTGATAGTAATAAAGTATATTAATTTTAAATGTACCTTAAGAATCCCAATAAAAACATAATTATACTATTGAATGGGGGCAGTATCTAACTGTTGACTTGTCCTACTTTCTTTTCATTTCTTAGCTAAATTTGATTAGTCATTTGCTTAATACTAAATTACCAATTACACAAAACTTAATTATATCAATAATGACAATGGGGATAAGATATTCTTTCAATAGTTGTCCTGTTTCAAAATCATATAAACTTTAACCAAATACCATTTGGTCCTTAAAACCTTCATATACAAGACTTGTTTCTAAGGTTGATAAGAACTTGAAACATGTTACCCTTTTCATTAAGGAGCTAACACATAAAAATGCATAGTATCGCATCAAATTTTATAGGTTTTAAAAATCGAATCACATATCATTTCACTAAGATCAAATCTTAATTGAACTACTCAAATAGTGGAACTATAGACATTATGGAATCACAATTCATCCAATTGAATCGTCTAGTTCTAATTCAAAAAGATTGCAAATTTCTCCTTCATATATTAAAAATATTAAACTTCAACTTCTATTAGTAATAATTAGTAATATAATGAATGAAGATTTGATGCAAAAGACAAATGATACACGTGAGTGGGTCTATCATCTATAAGGTGTCAAGAGCACTGATTATAACAGCTCTTAATGATCACATGCAAACTTCACGGGCCAAAACTTTTTATGTACTTTGTCTTCTTAACCCATGAGTCATTCTTTCTTATATGATCAGAAAATAAAGCCATTTCTTAGTCTATTTCGTCCAATTTCGCTCTTTCTGTTCCTCTTTTACTTGTTACATCAAAAAAGTGCTATTTTGCTACTCACTTCATCAACGAAATTTGGGATTACAAAAAGTACATTAATCTAATCATAAATTTTTTTACTTGAAAAGAAGGAGACATGGAATCATTATTAAAAATTAAGCTTTCCCTTTAAGAGTATAATCTTAATAATAGCTGCTCAAATATGTGTATCAAAATTAATTTTGTCCCTCAAATTATTTTTTATTTTTATTCAAACAAGTTTAAAACATCTCATTATAACTAATAATATTAATAATAATAATAAAAATAATACACTAAAAAATATAATCAAATTGCATTGCGAAGTGCATAAGAAATAGATACTAAATTGATATATGAACACTATTATTTGTTAACCATCTAGAAAAATAACTTTATAGTTGTTGTATAATTGTAACAAAGATCTACATTATTTTACAAGAGCCTCATATTTAAAAGTGATCATTTAGACACACAATTGATTTTAATTTAAAATTAATTTTTTTAAGTTTTGACTCGAAATATAATTTTTATATTTAAATATCAATTCAATTATACAATTTTTTTAAACAATCAATTCAATTATATATAAAATATATTTAAATATAAATTATTTTATGTTAGAACTTATTTTTAGTCAATTTTATCATCGTTGAATTAAAATAAATTATGTGTAGTACTTGAAAGGATGGATTTGAAAGAAACCCTCTTTCCGCCCATAGTTTTGTAGCATTATTTTTATTTTCATATGGTTTTGGTAGACAACATTTTCTGTGCAAGTGAATAAAACAAAATAAAAAGTACACACTATCATACTAGTGCTGAACAAAGTTTCTGTGCATATGCTTCTCAAATCTAATGAGGTCCCTAAACTAGGAAAAAGTGAAATAATTTAAAAGAGTAAGGCTCATATATAGAAACCAAACAAATGAACAAAAATATATTGCTTTCTTGAGATCATGTCAAAATCCCTATGTCATGGACAATGCTGATTGTATTAATTTAATGGAAGATTAAGATGCACATTTATATTTTGCAGCAACAGATTCAGAGCTTGATTTGGACAATGATTCTTAAATCATTGTCGTTGCTCAACTTGAAGGACCATCATCTAATACATTTCTTTTATTTCTTATTTTACCAAAAACCTTCCTATATATAAGACTTCCTCTGTCTCTCAATAAATCTCATTTAAAATAAAAATTTGTCTCATAATAAATATCATTTATAATTTTAGGAGTTGGATATTTACTATTACTTATGCGTTTCTAATTTTAAATCACCAAACTATCTCCGCAAATTGTAGGGGTTGGGTATTTACCGCCTTAAAATTTAGAAATAGGCAAATAACTATTTGAAATTGCAAGACGTTGAATAATATGGTTCCTTCGTTAGTTTGTTCCGTGCGAGATCAATTGTTAGTCAAGTTATTGTCACGTAAGATATGAGCTAATTTGCATGTTTTTGAAAATATGATAAATTAGTTTGCCTGATTTTAAAAATGAAAATGAAATTCAATTTTTTTTAAAAAATTGTAACTATGCCATCATTGCAACAATAATATGTGTTATTAGAGTTGTTGCAACAAAAAAAACTTTGGAAGAGAATTTTTTTCATGCATCTTGCCAAAGATAATTTCTACATTTTCATTTTCCCTTTTCTCTCAATTTTCTCTCCTATTTTTTCTATTGTTATCTCAAAGTTTGTTAACTGATTTCTCCAATTTCTCAAATTTTATCCTCCAAATTAAGGCACAAGAGGGACAAAGACAAACTGAATATCACTTTCACAATCTGGACCCACTCATGAAGATCAAGTTATGTCCCAAGAGGTACATTAACAAGGAAATGCATTAGAAACCAAAAAAAAAAAAAAAAAAAAAAA
>NC_021167.2:10388432-10518193 GCF_000331145.2 Cicer arietinum | reverse complement strand
AAGTAAATTAACAAGGAAAAACATTAGAAACCAAAAAAAAAAAAAAAAAAAAATGATAACTCAAGGATTGTATTGCAATTTTTAATATGACTTTAGGGACCAAATTTCTAATAAGTGAGCAATTTCAAGAGACTGATTTGTGTATATTAATGATTCTAATTTTTGCATGTTAAAACAAATGTACTTAGAGGACAAATTATATACCCTGATAAGTTTGGTATAAAAGCATTACCCATCAAGGAACCAACACCATCAGTCATGAATGCACCACTACCCATTAGCAAACCTACACTGTCAAACATGAATGCACCACTATTTCTTATTAGAGCACCACCACCCATGATAGAACTAGCTCCTAGAACATCAACCATCATAATATCATTTTCGAAGTCTAGTTCAAGAACATATGAACCAAATTTAATGTATTTCTAATCTAACTAAGGATGCGACCTCCAAATTCTTAGTAGTAAATATTTGAGTGAACATTTAAAGAATAAAGATGTTGAGATATTAAACATTTTGAATCATGTTTTTTTTGTCTTGTTGATGTTTTGCCATATTTTGAATAATTTAATTGGCACTTATTACTTATTAATCTCTTTTTTTGTAGTCATTCAGATGTACCATTAGCAAAGGGTATGAAAAGGATTCCATTCACAAGTTTTGTAGTTGCAACAACTTTAACAACAATTTTTCATTCACAATGACATTTGAGAATTAATGGATTCACACTTTCACACATGGAGAAAGAAGAATAAGTGTTTTTTTTATTCTTTCATTTTCTACGATTAAATATCATGAAAGAGGAGGAAGAATAATATATGAAATCATGCAAGAAGAAGAATGAATTATATAGATGGAGATCTTGTCGTTGAAATGATGACATAGTTTCAGTTTAAAAAAAAATTGAGTTTCAATTTTATTTTCAAAGTCGGGCAAAATAGTTGTTCTCTTAAGTGATAATTAGTTGGCTAACAACTGGGCTCACTACACAAACAATTAACATCTACATCAACCTCTATAGCAAAGCAAACTAACAAAGAGACTATATTATCCAACATCTTTCAATTTCAATGTGTTATTTGCCTATTTCCAAAATTCAAGGGTTGAATATCTAACCCCTACAACTTTAGGGTGCAATTTGATCATTTACTAATTAATTGACACTTATTTAAAGTTAAATAAGTTTCATTAATGCATTTTATTTATTTTAAAAAAGAATTTTGCAAAGGCTAATTTCCTTGTAATTGTAATCATTTGGGGACCTATTTGTTATAAGTTATAAATTTCATATACCAAACTGAATATTTTATATTTCGGAGCAACAATGTTACATAAACACATTCAAACTAATGCAACTCATAGCAATGGTTCAAAATACAAAATATAAACATTATTGTCAAAAATATATTTCAATATTTTGACTTCACTCCCTGTTGACTCAATTTATCCATCAATCTTATCTTCCACACCTCTTCACTTCCGTGTCCTTAGATAATGAGATTACTTTGTCCATTATTCTTATTTTCCAAACATCATCAGCTCTATTGTCCTTATTTGATATTTTTTTTATCGAATTGTCAACCTTGTCCAACAGCTTTGCCTTCACATCTTGGTACGTTTTCTGATTAAGCAAACGTAATTACTTAACCTCATTAACATATATAAAGAAGTTGCAATTATACATCATCCGAAAAAAATTAGAAAAATTGAATAAGGGACATAAAAAGAATTGTCTTTCAACTTTTTTTAGTTTCAACAACTCCAACTACAATTGTTCTTTCCTATTGATATTTGAGGGTCACTGAGTTCAAACTTTCATCAATAGAAGAAGAAGATTAAGTGATTTTTTATTCTTTCATTTTAAGAGGAAAAATAGTGAATTATATAAATGTAGGTTCTTGAAAGAACAAAAAGAAGATACAAACCAATAGAAGAGAAACAAGAATGAGTTACATACATTGAGATGTTCTAGTTGCAAAATTGATAAAATTTCATTTTGTTTTAATTGAGTTTCAAATTTATTTTCAAAATTGAAAAAATTTAGTTTATCTCTTACGTGACAATAAGTTGACTAACAGCTAAATTCGCCACATAAATAGTTAACAGTCGTCTCAACATCATTAACAAAACAAACTAACAGAAAGACTATATTATCAGACATTTCCGCCTCAGTAAATATTCGACAATTTCAAAAATAATTTAATGATTTACTGATAGAAAAGTCAATAATGTAGTTCCATTATTAATAAAATACTTAATAATATTAACAATGATTACTAACTTTCTTTGTTGCAAAAATAAAAAATGTCTAATTCCGGGAAAAGGAAGAAGTGAGGAGTACGGCACGACCATCTTCTTATGTTTGTGTCTATCTCGTGAACTTTAAAGTTCCCTCGTGAACTATTATATATGCGCACAAAACATTATTATTAATGTTGCTTCTGCTCCATTATTAACTTAAAAAAATGTTTGTGACCAATTGGATGTAAAATTATTTCATGCTTTGGAGTGAGCGGATCCTTGCCACTCAGCACCCACCACCTACCATGCTTTTCATTTATAGAAGAAGAGTGATTTAAGTTGATTTTGTTTTTAAATCATTCTTTTAACTTTTTTTAATTAAATAAATATTTTTTTTATATGTATTTAGTTTTTCACATTTTTGTGATGTGTTTGATTTTCTATTTTGATGTGACGTTTGATCTCCTGTCTTGTTGAAGTGTTCTTTTTGTTTAGATTTATAAATTAATTTTGATCAATAAAAATTTAAATTTAATCAATGAATTTTTTATTTTCAACTTTACAACTCCAAAAGTATGTATTTCAATTACTTAAATTTTTTCATATTTATAAGTTTTGTCACTATACCCCACACAAATAATTATAAATAGAAAGCACAAGACACTTCACCAATCCCAAATTAGTTATCTATTTCATCTCTTAAAAATGTGAGTAAAAAAAAGTAGGTTTAATTGCAGTTTTGGTCCTCCTATTTTAACTGAATCACAAAAATAGTCTTTCTATTTTATTTTTCATCAGTTTTAGTCTCAAAACATAATTTTGGTCCAAAACTTGATGAACTGTCATTATTTTGCACTCATTTAAACTACATCATGCCTCAAGATCTCGTGGTGCAAGATATGACATGACTTAAAAAAATTACATTTCATCAAATTTTTTACCAAAATTCTATTTGGGGACCAAAACTCTATACATAAAATGGGATGACAACTTTCATAATTCAGCCAAAAAAAATAACTCACATATTTAGTCTAATTTAAACTATATATATCTATATATATTGAGACAGAGAGTACATTAATCTTATTATATAATTGCATTAATTTGAGGTTCAAATTGGTTAAAAAAATTGTTTCATTCAACATAATTTGATTTTCTTTTAAGTAAACTTGAGTTTGAGTTTTGTCAACAAAGAAATAGTGGATTGTTCCACTCATCCGATTTGATTTGAATCGAATTTTTTATTTCATGAGGTGTAAACTTAATTTGAATGTATCTTGAGACAATTGTAAAATGATTATTAATATTCCTCTAAATAATCATTTTATTAATAGTTTTAATTATAACTGGTTTAGAGCATTTCCATTGTGCCTCACTTGTGTCACCTCTCAACACTTAAGAAATTCAAAGTTATGTGAAGACCACTCAAGGAATTCATAGTAAACTAATTAAGAGACTCTTTATTGAAGATGCTTTTGGACCAATATTTTCTCCTTAATTGATTTTATCTTGAAGCCGCAATTAGTTGTTTTTAGAGCTTGGGGTGGCAATTTGCAACTACGTTAGTGAAATCTAATAGCGGAAGAATGGTTAGCGTTGCCGACAATGTGACATTGTGAGGAGAAAAGGCATTGAGAAAACTAAATCAAGCACATGAACAAAAAGGAACAACATAACTACTTTGTTTTATTTGTTTTTTATCGCTCCATACGTTAATAAACGTACAAAGTTGTCCTTTTCTATGGAGGGCACTCCAATACAACTACGCATGTTGTGGGGTGGGTTCTGTCTTTTTTTAACAAAAACCCATTTCCCTACTTTTTTTATAAGACGTGAAATTTAAGTTTGCACCTTCTTCTTCGACAGGATTGAGGTTTCTCCGTTCCCGATCCGCACTTGTTCAAATTATTATATTTTCATAAAGAGGAGATTATAAATTATAATATTGATTTAATTATAATTTCGATCTTTTATTATTAACAATTTATTCAATTAATCTTCCTATTTTTAAAGTTTATAATTTTACTCATTCTCTTAAATTTTTGAACTAAAAAAATAAAGATTTGATATACATTAATTATTTATATATTATTAATTAAACTAAAAATATAAAAAAAAAATTAAAGTTGAAATATAAGTTTTATGGCGTTTTATTCTAATTTCATAGGTATTAATAATTATAAATTATCGTATCATATGTTACATTATTTAAAACATTTCATGTCATCATTTTGTTGTAAAAAGTCATAGGGAGAGACTAAAATTGTTGACTTTTTAAAATAGAGAGATTAAAAGTATAATTAAATATATAATATTTAAAACAATATTAAATATACTGAGTATATACATGTACATAAACTTTAAAAATAACAATAATTTAATTAGAGTAAACCATAATTTTAGTCCTTGAAAGTATATGATATTGTCATTTCAGGTTCTAACTCAACAAAAAACTCAAATTAGTTCTTGAATCATTAAAATGTCACTCAATTTAGTCTTTAACGTAGTAGTCATATATTATTTTGACAGTAAATTATATCTTTGGGATACTTATATGATAGTAAGTGTATCTTTCACGAATTATTTTGATGATTTAATGACTAATTTGAATTTTTAGCTAAGTTAGAAGCCAAATTGATAACGTCTTATACTTTCTGAGAATAATATGGTAGTTTACCCAATTTAATTACTAGTGAAGTGGGTTTGAGGGCATGTGTAAGGTGGATATCAACACTCTAAAATCGCCTTCGTTTTGAGTTTTAATTTTGGGAAAACCTTTATCTACACTCAGTAAAAGCATAATTTTCCAGCCTAAATCAGGATGAGTTCAAATGGGTACCCACAGATATAAATTGTATTGTCATCTCTAAATACAAACTCTCCTTAACCTCACAAATTCTTCTTTACCAATTTTGTATCAACAGGTTCGGTTAATTTCTCCATCGACTCAACCATATCAATTAACTTCTCAATCGTTTTCTTCTACAACCTCAAACACAAAATCATTTGCACACGCACTATATAATCTGCACAAAATACCCACAAATTAGCTGCCAAAATTATGTTGGAATGATGATGACCTCTCGATCAAGATTTTATAGGAGGATTATCTTGTAGAGTTAGAGTGATGCAAAAATTATTTACACAAGCATAACATTAGCAAAAAGTAACTCTTTTATCAAAAGTGATGACTCGTGTAATAAATTATGATCTTTAACAAAGTTCGTTAATTATTGGATATTATTTCATTAGAAAAAGTTTGTCATGAGTTTGTTTTTGCATTTATCAAAGACTTACTTAGCATGTATACGTTAGACTCTTGGAATTTAAAACTGAAATTTTGTATGCCTCTTTGCTTGGTCGACCCTCTATTCTAATCCATAATTATAAAAATAAACAAATGTTCAAGTGAAAATGTAAATAAAATTTATGATTGTTGATAGTTTAAGATTGTCAATCGAGATAAAGTTACATGTATGCTCGAACTTTAATAGACATCAATCTTATAATTAAATCTTTATAATCATGTTGAAAGGAGAAATTATGATTTTTATATAGACATATAGTTCGAAAAACTACCACCCTTAGATTGGAAGATATACACGTTGCACTTTCCCAAGCACACAGTTAAATCATTGTTAGTTTGTTGCTGAGTGCTGACAATCATTTTGAAAACATTATAAATGTTTCTAGTTATGATAACCCTAAAGAAACCAATATCGCATGCTTTTAGACACATTCCCTTCACTAATCGACAGAAAATTAATAATCGAAAGAATCGGGGCGAAATAATAAAAAATGAATACTACGATGGATTATCTTTAAATATGATATCGTAAATTAATATTTAAAAATAATTTAAAAAATAGTTATGTTAAATAAAAAGTTTAATTATTTTGATCCTTCTATTTTAGCTGAATCGCGAAAGTAGTCATCCTATTTTATTTCTCCTCAGTTTTGGTTTCCAAAATAGAATTTTAGTTTAAATTTTTTTTATTTTTTAAAGTTGTATTACATCATTTATAATCATAGATTTCAGATATAATTGTTGCAAATAAAATCTTGAAACATAATGTAATTTAAATAAATGAAAAAAAATGAAATTTTATCATATTTTAGATCAAAATTCTAATTGAAAAACCAAAACTGAAGAGAAACAAAATAGAAAAACTACTTTTGTAATTAAGTTAAAATAGAGAAACTAAAACTACAATTAAACATAAATAATATGATCAAATATTTGAAATTCCAAACTAATTTTAAGTAATGTCGAGGTGGGACCATGTATTAGAATTTGGCGGCAATATAATGCAAATGTTGGTAATGATAGAAAATGTGCTACGGTTACACTTTACTTGTAGATAGTAACAGTTTTTTGATTCACGGATCAATCTAGAAATTTGAAGCTGAATTTCTGTAACTAAAAAACTAATTTTAATATTTTAAAAGGGTATTATATATAGGTGTAATCACAACAAGCAACCAAATTCGATATCAATATCATGGCTTCTTCTTGTTGCATGTGAAATTTCAGTCCTCGAAGAGCCTATTTGCCAACGTGTTATTTCTTTTGTGGGTTTTTTTAAGGGTGTTCCATGACAAAGTGGTGCACTATAGATAATTCTCTTTTACTATTATATTAATAAATTCAATCATATTTCAATCCATTTAATAATGAAATTCATTGATTCACACTAATTATATTTAATATTATGTAAAATGTATTGAGATTAACGTGTTAGTCAGATTTTCAGAGAGAGAAAAATTATTAAAAAACAAAAAACGGCTTTTTCTTGGGTACGATAAATAAAACGGTTTTATATGGTTTTCAGTAGAAAAAAAATCTATCATGAACTTGATAGGCTATTTTTCAAAAAATCTCTATTCTCAATTATATATTTTTATCTTAAAATTCAAATTCAAAACTTAACATAGAGAAACGAAACGTGTTATTATGTGTTCAATATTTTATTCTTAATTAATCATAAAACTAGAAACAAATGTGTAATCCTCTGTCTAATAATAATCATACTGAAACTAGTGAAAATTGGAATCTATAATTGATTTATAAAAAAATTGGAAAAAAAAACCAATTTAAAAATTGACGGAAAACATATTAGGTAAATAAAAGAATACAATCACAATAAATTCAATACAATATCAAAAACTTCAAAACTAAATATTAAATGTCTGAAAACAATCAAATAATAACAAGTGAAAATTATTTTTTACAACACTTTTAAGAAATACCTCAACATTTCATTGTATATAATAATGTCTCAATAAATATTTGAATTACATTTTACAAATATCATAAAATAAAAATATAAAATAAAAATATAAAATAAAAACTTAAACGTGAATCTAAAATATTTTTAATTAATAAATCATGTATAAAAAACATAGTTAATATTATTCTTAACCTCCTATTGAAGAATGTGAAACTTATTTTAAGATAGGATCATGTTAATATGTTGTTTAATAGTACATGTTAACTATATTCCACAAATAATAAGTATAAAAAAAATTTAACTTTCTTTTTTGAAATAAAATAAATCATCTTTAATACAGAATTTATGTCTTTAATATGCGTGTACATCATCTTTTAGACACGCATATTAATATTTTTTTAATATATTAAAATTTCATCTAATTCCAAAAAAAAAGTGTGCTTGTAGTGATCATTATGTCTATATCCTAACTTCCTAACAGAAAGACATTAGCAATATAAATTCACGGATGACTTTGAGCCCCTAAAAGCTTAATAATTCTTTGAAGTAAGAGACCATAGATACCCTTTAATGTAGGTGTGTGTGACCCTTATCCCAAAGACAAATAACAATGCGACACATTCACAATGAGACAACAACTTCATTTTGGCTATGAAAAGATAAGTGCTATACCCATGTGCCCTTTTTAGGTTTTTGTCACTGTGGAATGTTCATTGTGTCTTTTAGATCAGAGCTGCCAATTTTGCAGTACCATATCTACAAGTACTAAATTTATGCAGGAGATAAAAAGGATGTTGTACATTTTTAACTACCTTGAAAAAACAATTAATTGTTTAAGAAAATCTTAGTAAATTTTTTCGTGTTCTTAATATTATAATGTCAAATTTTTATTTGCTGCATTAACATCTCATGGAATATGTTAAAAATTAATTTTAATATTTGTTATAATTAATTGTAAGTTGATTATATAATTACTTTGGAATAATATTTTTTCTTTTGAATGAAATATAAATAAAAATAATAGTTAGAATATTGAATATTTTATTAAAAATTTAATCAAAATATGTATTAATTTTTTAACTATCATTTTTATTTATATTTTATTTCAAATACAAATGTATTAAACTCATTTTTATAAAATTATTTTTATTTTTACGGAACTAAAATTATTATTTCTTTTAATTTATTTATTTTTTATTGAGCTCTACTATACTTCTCAATACTATAAATATATTAGATTAATTATAGTTTTGGTTCATGTAATTTCACCGACTCATATAATTAGTCTTATTTTAAAATTCAACAATTTTAGTTTCTCTTTCATATTTGAACTCAAAAATGATTATATGATGATATATTATAAATGGCGTAAGATACAATCTCATGATATAAAATTATTTTAATGCATTAATTATTCATGCGACATTATACAATTACAAAAACAAATAATTTTTAAAGTTAAAACTTAAATTTTTAAATCGTTTTATTGCAATTTTATGAGTGTTTATCATTCAATATATATATATATATATATATATATATATTAGTCATTTCATTTCACAACCATGAATCAGGGCAATGAATGGTTGTTGACACAAATTTCTTTTAAATGATAAACTCATATATTACACATGTAACACTTGCTACAATCAATCAATTATCTCTATATATAAAGGAAAAAACAGGGGACCATATAGCTTTTTATAGTGATATACCAATGACGATCAAAACTAAACAAATGAAAAGACAAACCTGTTTTTTAATTTCTCCTAAACAAATCGGCAGAATCATAATTTATAAGGTATAACTTTTTCTTCTTAAACCATGCCTCAACTTCTAAGTTAATTATGATAACCACCTCTTCGGTTCAATTAATTACCCGTTTTAATTCAATTAATTACCCATAAATTATAATGTAGTATTTAAACATACATTTTAATCTACAACTCAAAATTTAAATAGTAGAAAAACATTGCAGTTACTATGCAGAAACCTAATTACTATTGGTGAAACTCTCATAAATGGTTTAATTAGTAGTAGTTCTCAAATAAAAAATAAATGAGAGATCCAACTCTTAAATAATATATATACTCTTTTCATCCCAAATAATTAAATCATTTGATCATTTTATTATGAATGAAACGAATTCTTATATTAATTGAAAAAGTAAAAGTATTTATATTAGACTACAACAGAGGTAGTGAAATTAAACAAGTAAATAAATTAACTATAATATAATAGTCCCCTTCAAGTTAGATCATAGATGTCAATCATACATAATTTGGATAAAATGGAATGAAAATATGAAGGATGAAAGAGGTTTTGTGTGGATGTCTGCTAGCTAGTTCGAGGAAGAAACATGGAGAAGATTAATGATGACTAACATTAACTTGTCACGAACTAGGTGACCTATATGAGAACAAATTTCGTCATGGGAAAATGAAGATCTTACAGAAGATATAGTAACCATTGAACTTCACAAGTTGTGTTGGATAAAGCGTGATATTCAGCCTCTGAAGAAGAACAGAAAATCGCATTTTGCTTCTTTGTCTTCCATGAAATTAAATATAAATCAAAGAAGATATCGAAGTTGGTGATGGAGTGTCTGGAATTGGGGCATGATGCCCACTCACTATCACTGAAAGCAGACAAATTGATGTCGGAAGAGGAAGAAAAGAAGAAACATTTGCCTAAACAATCTTTTAAACAATGGATAATCTAAGTGGATGCATGAAAATGAATTTGCATGGGAGAGGAGCCATATTGATTGAGTTTGTTAACGGTGTAAGAGAGATTTGGTTTAGTGTTGGTAAAATAGATGAGGCGACCAATCAACTGTCAAAACAACTTTTGATCTAATAAAGGAGTGTATTCTCTTGCGGACAGTTTAAGATTTGGAATCATGGAAGTGGACACCGATTTGCATTGAAGGAGACCCATGTCCTTAATGAGTTCCAAAACATATTTGTGTTGATTGAGAGAAATTATTTTGCTTGGAATGAACAATGGAGAAATTGTTTGACATAATTGATTTTATGAATAGCGTCTCTAGCTAAAACTATATCATTTACATACACCAATAAAACAGTAAAGTGAGAAACATGAACTTTCTTTTTAAAAAGTAATCATGTAAAGATTGAGTATATTCCAAACTAACGAGAGAGCATTGAAAAGTTTTTGGTTACAATTTCTACTAGCTTGCCTGAGCTCATATAATTTTTTTTTTTAATTTGCAAACTAAATTATTATGAGAAGGTTAGAATCCATGAGAAATATGCATGCAGACCTCTTCCATGAGGTCACTGTGAAAAAAAAAACGTTATTTATATTCCATTCCTTGGCAGAATACAAAATTTACTTTGTTTTTAATAGAAAGAGGATTACTTGAATAATGTGAAAGAGTATTACTAGAAAAATTTGGCATAGATACATACGCATAAGAAAGGAAAGAAGATATGAAAATGAAAAGAAAAATATTTTCATAAAACTAAACATGTCTAGAAAGAAATATTTTATTTGACTGAACATCAAATAAATTATATCTTATTACTCCTTATTTGTATTCTAAATGAATACATTTTATGGCATGAGACTGAAATTTAGTTATTTGAGTAGTAATAGTAGAAACGAATCACAAACAACTAAAAACTTTCAATGTGAAGAGATCGGGTATATGATCATGAAACAAATAATAAGGGGGATTATTATTTAATGTCAAAGAAGGAAGCATGTTAATGAGATGCTATTAGAAAAAGTGTATAAATAAAATAGAGAATATTACTGTTACCAAATTATTTTTGTTAGATATTAATGCATTATCAATGTCATAAATAAAAAATAAAAAATATTATACCAAAAGTTATATAAATAATATTAATTAAAGAGTACCATTAAAAGAAATATATTAAAAATTAAAAAAGAAAATTATTTTAGAATAAATATATTTTGTAAATGAATCAATTATTTAAAATTGGACGGAGTAATAGATATACCAAATGAATTGATGATGTGTTCTTTAGAGTTCACCTTACATCTACATTTTTGAACAATGATTGTTGTCTTTACAGTCACATCTATCCAATGTGATGCTAAGATCTCATCTAGATATCACACTTTTTGTTCAAACTTTTGAAACCATGTGGCATGGGTATTGCAGCATGACCAGCCTTTGTTTTTTTTAAGTTCAATCAGGTTACTCAAAAGTTAAATAATGCTAATTAGCTTAGCCATGAAAACAACATTTTGTTAGTATCATTTTGTTTTTAATTTTTTATTAAATACATTAATTTTTTAATTATTTTTTTTACTTATATATTATTTCAGAGAAAGTAACATTATTTGGGATGGTATCAGTCAAGCCACCTCCAACATCTCACTTATGACATATTGATTTAAATTTCATTAAATTAATCAAATATGGTTGATGTGAATTCAATTGAGATTGTGTTGTGGTCGTAGAAACATTAAATGTTATATTAATTATTTAACTAGTCAATTATAGAATGACAATAATCAGTTATTTAATATTATTATTAATATATATTATGGTTTATTATAGTAAACATCAAATATTTGATGAATGTATGTTGTATTTTGTTTATATATATACTGTGATGTGTTGGACCATTCTATTAAGTTCAATGAGATGTCAAAGTCATTTAACTATTTAAATGTGTCTCATTCAATTATTAACTTGCTGTTGAGAACTCTAGATAATATCCAAGGTAAATAACTACTTATTCAACAACTCTAGACAACAATGAGGATAATTCAGAACTTATATGGTACAAATCTAATTTTCTTAAGAACATTAAGATGGCACATGGATGATTATCATTCATTTGATTGTAGATATACTAAATTATGTAAGTGTAATGTTCTATTTTGAAAAATTCAAAATATCAATGAGAAAAAAAAAGTTTTATTTCGTAATTAATTCCTCTTCTTCATCCCCTTATTAATTTTAGAACCATAGTTTTCATAGTCTTAAAAGAAAAGAACCTAATATTAAGTTATGGTCACAAAAAACACATTGATGTCATGATCTAAACTTATGCCTCTACCATCTTTGACAGCATCTAAGAGACTAACACAAACAACAAAACAAATAATTAGCAAGCAGCTGAAGAATATCCTCTTTGTTATTTTTCCTTCTAATGTTGTTTCTTTTTTTTACTGAATTTTTCCTTCTTGTGTATTAAATTTGCCTATCAAATGGTCCCAATTGATTACATATGGTGGTGGACCATGATGTCAATATCTTGCAGACAGGATAATGTAAACTGTTCTGCACAACTCATGTGTTTGTCTCTTGTAACACACAAGGTCAAATAACAAAATTGAGATCACGGTAAAATTAGTCTATTTATTTTAAAATTTGTTAGTTTTAGTTATATTTTTATTTTGTAATTAAAAAAATCACGATGTAATATATTTATGTGTAATATGATGATGTAGAATAATTAATACTCATCAAATCGCAAAAAACTTATAAACACTTAACTTTTAACTTTAAAAAAAATTATTTTTGTAATTTAATTAATAACATATAAATAATTAATGTATCTAGATTATTCTATATTATAAAATTGTTTGCTACATTATTTAAAATGTCAAATCGTTAATTTTTAATTAAAAAATATTTCCTCTGATTTTAAATATAAGCAAACAAAATAAAATATAGTATTTAGTAGTCCAAAATATAAATAAATTTTAATAATGTTTACTATATTAAATATTATTTTTTCCATAATATCCTTCGTTTAATTTAAACTATTGTACTCCTATTTTTAATGTCATAATTAATGCATCTATGTTTATAAAGTATTTTAAGGGTAATTTTGGAAGTTGATTTATTTATTTTTCAATACCAATAAAATTTGGTTGATTCTTTAATATGTACGTATCATTTTTTTTTAATACACAACTGGAGGGGAGTATAAGGGATAAATGAAATTATCGACTTTTAAAATAGAAAAACTAATTCTGTAAATTTGTGAAAATAAAAGAAACAAAACTGTAATCAAAGTAACAAAAATTTAACTTCTATTTTTATGACCAAAATATTATTAACTAAAACTCTCATAAACTTCAAATGAATAAAGCCCCAAGATACACTACATAAACTACTATGTCTCATCGTATGTGTCATTTTAGTAAAAAATAATTGTCTCAAAACGAATATCATTTTCAATTTTCAATGTAACTTTAATTATTTTTCTTTTTATGTGTTTTTTCATCAATAATTAAGATGAGTAGTTTATTAAAATAAACTTTTTAAATTATTTTATTTTTTAATATTTTTGCAAAAACTTTAAATTAGATAACGTGGGTTTCTCCAAAAATAAATATCCTTAGATGTTTTATTTTAACAAAGTGTTTGATACACGAGTTAATATTTCTATGAAAATTAGTAGATATAAGAATGGCAAAACAAATTTGCACCAATGAACATTATAAAAAATGTCTTTTATTGTTGGAAATCAAGTTTCTCTCAATATGTAGTACTTTTTACATTTTTTGTGGGGGTGTATTGTAATAAAGCATTAATTTGATTTATTATGATTGATTAATTTGTGTGGCTCCATGTAAAAGATTGTTTTGAATACCTAACAGTAAAATAGTTAAGGATTCTATCGTACACTCCCACGACCACACTCCCACGATTGTATCTATTACCTCTCAATCAATTAAAATATACAATTTTGTCTTTTTAATAATTTATAATAAGTTTTAAAATTGATAGTTTTAGAAATTTCAAATTTTTGAAACTTTCGAAAATTTCAAATTTTGAAAATAACGATTATATTTCGAAAGTTTCCAAATCTAAAAAGTTTTTAAATCTAGAAAGTTTCAAAAGTTTTTAAATCTGAAAAGTTTTAAAAGTTTTCAAATATGGAAAGTTTCGAAAATTTTCTATTTCGAAAGTTTTGAATTGTTCGAAAATTTTAAAAATTCTGGAATTTTTTATTTCGAAAATTCTTTAAATTGTCATTTCAAAACTTTTGAATATTCTGTAAATTTTATGTTTCGGAACTTTGAAATTTTCGAGTGTCATTTACTTTTAATTTCAAAGGTGTGTTTTCTAAAAAGTATATTTTCGTAAATGACAAAATTGTATTTTCACGTTGATACGGGATGGCAGGTACAGCTGTGGGGTGCATGATAGAATCCCCAAAATAATTTTTTCATGGAAAAGTAAATATTAAATACATTCATGTGATTGTGTAATTTTTTATTAAATTAATTAGTACTAAAAGTAGAGTGAAATGTATACTCTAAAGACTAATTTTTTTTAATATTAATTAAATAAAAAGTATAAATTTAAGTCTTAAAAATATTTAAAGTCTAAAGCGGTAGCTTTGTCTTCTCCTTGAGCCGGACATTAGAACATATCACTAACATGGTTAGTGATAGAGCTTGTCAAAAAAGTCCTCAACTTTAATGTCCCATCAAATTTTTCTTTTATTAGGCTCGCTATCAAAATAATTTTTATAAAGTATCGGCTCATTATTTCATGGGGCTTAAGTGAGGGGACTCATGAGGCTTATAGACCCCCAATATTTTGTTAATTTTGAGATTTTTTTCTTGAAAAATTTTTGAAACTTATTTTTTTTTCTCAACAAATTATGAGAAAAATAAATAAAAAAGTTCTCAAAAAAAATTGTTTTTTTTTTTCTCGAATAAAAAAAAAAGATTTTGAAAAAAATTGTAAATAACTTTTTATCGAAAAAAAATCAAAAAATTTTTATCAGTGAAAAAATTAAAAAATAATTGTCAAAATTTTTTTTCAAAAAAGAGATCGATTTTTATTTTTTAAAACGTGAGCTCATAGGCCCGCAAAATTTTAAGGGTTTTTAGTGTTGGGGGCTATCTTTTTAGAGGCCTTTTACATTATAAATTTTTTTGGCCTCTCCAACATGTGGGCTGGAGCGAATAATTAGGGATTTGTCAAATTGACAGCTCTAACTACTGAGTGACTAATAAGTACTCTCTCCATCTATTATTATAAACAAATAATAATTTTCATGAGTATTAATTAATTTTTAAAATTTCATATAAAATATAAGTCAAGATTAACTAAATTGTCCATTTTAAATGTATATTTATTCAACTAGTTACATTGAATTAAATGAATGATATATAATAAATAATTATATTAAATTTTTTCAAAGTAATTTTTTTAAGTGATATTTTAAAAGTAGTTAATATAACAGTGACTCATATTTGCCTATCATGAAAATATCCTTGCATATAATGAAGGTCGTTGAATAGAAACTTGGTAAAATATCCTTGTATGCAATCCATTTTCTTGGTGCCAAATACTTTCACTTAGAACACAAAATTTTGACAAATAAATCACACATAAAAGAGTTTTGAATACATAAATTTTAATTAATAATTATTCTATTTAAGGTTTATATTCTAACTTCTCAAATAATTTTTTTTTCTACTAAAATTTATTAATCACTTAGCCTAAATTAAGCAAGATATACCTCTATACTAGCCGTTTTTATCAATCGACATAATGGACAAACATTGACAAATGCATCACAATCTTTACACAAACAAAGGTGCCTACAAGGCATCAACATCACACAAACCTCATTTTCTTTGCATGATTTGCAAGAAAGATTATCCATGTCTTGGTATCTCTTGTAAATAGATTTCATCGCCGCACTCGAAACGTTCGACGACGCAACATCGTCGATTTCGCTGTCTCCAAACCCTTCCTTTCCATATGAAATTGCTTGTTGAAGGTTGTTCCTTAACACATTCACAACTGATTCATTATACTTTGCTCTATAATGCCAGTTTTGTTTTTCAATTGCCACTTGCTTTATTCTCTCTGTTAGATGCTTGTTTTTGAGGTTCATGTTCTCTATCTCTGCATCTTTTTCTTTTAGCTTCTTATTGATATCTTTCTCAATGGAAGTTAGGAGATAAGTCATGTGTTTTTGCTTCATATCACTTACTCCTTTTGACAATTGTTCCTTCTGTAAACAATGCAAATTAAGTAAAACAAGAATCATACAAAATTAATATTTTATCATAAGATAACATATGTTAATATGAAAAGAAATTTTCAAAATATTTTGAATGTGAAAATTTTGAATCCTATAGACCTCTAACCATCAAGACCACAAACTAAATCAGCGCCGACAATCAATATATACAATCAGAAGATTGGCACACACTCCAATTAGAGAGGTCTCAAATTTTTCCGATACTATAGCTTAAACTTTAAAAAATTGCACTGATATCCTTAATTTTATATACTGACCACTCTAAAATTTTATATTTGAACCAATTTTGTGATTTATATTACTAGTTACTATTAGATCTTTCGTTGATAATCAAATAATATTTTTTATTAAGCCTAATTTTTTAGATTCGAACATAGTCTCTATAAAAACAATAAGACCTTAAAAAAAAAAAACCAAAGATTCATATTGATATGTTACCTGAAGTTTAATATATTGGTCCAACTCTTCTTGCTGTCTATCAAGTTCAGTTCTGATATTGTCACCAAAAGACAATATGATAGAAGATGTGGCAGTTATTTTGCCACTAGCAGAAGTAACACTTGAGTTAAGCTCATCATCATCATATGAAAGTCTCAATCCTGTTGACACATAGTTAGGATTCAAAATACTTTTTGATCTGTCAACATTGTCTTCAAATATGTTGTAATTTAAGGAAAGTTGAAGTCTTTGCTGCTTTGAGATATCTTCCAAAATCTTGCTTTGCTTATTTGGCAAAATCGTGGAATCGATATGCTCGCTTTCGAAGTTTACTAGATCAACGTTACATCCAACTTGTACTGCGACACACATTGCATATGGCATCGATGTTATTAAATAGAAGCTATAGCGTTATTGCATAGTAGAATTTGAAAAAATCGTTATTGAACTATTATATACTATTTAGCACAAAGTTTTGTGTAACAGAATTTGAACAAACTGATATTTACAGCGATTAATAGTTGAAAAATGGAATGCAACAATCAACACTAAACAAAAATAAACATAGATCATGTACTACAAATCCTAACTAGGGAAACATACCTTAATAATATCATCTTCCATCCCTATTAAAAAAGTGGAATTGTTGACACATAGAAGATGAAAATGGTACTTAATATAAAAAAATAAAAAAAAATTACAAAACATAGTTTAACAACAAGTGCATAGCATAAAACACATTGAACCAAACACATATCCTACCAAAAGTTAAATTCAACAAAACATATATATACCTTAATGAACAAACATTCCATGAAAATTTCGGTTATCACACATGATAAAAGGAAGAGAAAGAAAATACTCACAATTTTCAAACATTTGCAAATGGTTTGCTGCATTATTTTGACACTGAAATTGAGTCTCATCTAAGAATTCAGGAAGAACGTAGTTTTCATTGTTTCCCCCAAACATTACCCTATAAAATGAAATTGAATGACTCAATTTATATATATAGCTTAAATTATGAATAGGCAACATCAAATACTCCAACATCATTAATCAAATCAAAACAATAATTTAAACTAAATATTAGGAGATTACAATATAACATAAAATGACATAAAAAAAGTTATCTGGATATTGAGAACCTTTGTTGATTGATTGTAACTTTGTAACTCTCTTGAAGTGGAAAATAAAAAACTTCAATCCAATTAAATGCAAACCATTAAAACCAACTCAACAATCTAAAAAGACAAAAAATTTACAAAATTAAAGGATGGAACAAAATTTTAGACAAAACCCCATCAAATATAAATACCTTGAGATTCAAAATTTTCTATCACAATAGAAAAATTAAGTTGCTAAACAAAAGGATCTCAAAGAACAAAGATGAAAGTGAGATGAGACAATTAAAAATGATATTTCATAAGAAATGAAGAGACAATTATTAATTATATTTAATTTAATTACAATGCATAGAAATTTAAAACCATTTCTTTATCGTGTGACTATATAATTGAAATAATGATTTTTTTTTTTTAGTTTATATGGTTGTTGTGTTTTGTTGGGTAATTAATTAGATAATCCAAGGTGAAGAGGAAGACACACCACTCTTTTCGGAATTCCACTAAAAACATTACTATTTGTGTGTCATGAATGACATAATACATATTAATTTACATTGAGTTAATTTCGTGTACTAAATTTTGCTTTGAATAATCTTAAAAGACATTTTCTATTGTCAATGACGTACTACAAATTTGTAATTTAATTAACATATTTATAAATCTAGAGAAACCAAAAAATATATATTGTTTTTTATGCACTTTTATAAAATTATAAAAAGGTTCTCTGGTTTCTAGTAAAAAGGTATCATTAGAGGCATCTCAAAAGCTAAATCAAATATATTAAATCCTTAATCAAACACATTGATGAGAAAATTAAAAATAAATTGATCTATGTATTATAAGTTGGATATGTGATCGATTTGATCATGTCATAAAATTAAACATATTGAATCAAATGTGATATTATTGAAACAATCAAAAAATGTTGAGAAATAAATCAAAAAATTAATTTTAGTGTAGATTAAAAAATAAGAATGTGCTTTACCATATGATTGATAATGTATTAGTACATGATGAATTACCATTATATGAAGAGTTCTCTTTTTTTTTTTTTTTTTTTTTTTTATATATATAACTTTTAAAATACTTATTGATTCAACTAATAAGTCATTATTTCGACATATTGAATTAATATACATAACATACATGTAGATTTTATTTGTGAAAAAAAATCGAAGAAGAAAGTTTTCTAAACCTACTTTTCATTTGACGGTTTAAAAGAAAGAACAAGATATTCAAAAAATAAAGGATTATAAGTTTAACTCTTCACCAATATTTCTATCACTAAATACAAATATTTTTAAATAAAAAAATCTAATAATTGAATTACACCCTTAAGCATAATAGTGTGTCCAAAACCTTAGGTCAACAGTAGCATATGAATGAGCAATGTAATCTTTGAAAGAGAGATAGAAAAAATGATGGATCCATGAATTTTAAGTTATGGGGCTATATATATACTAAAGATAAAAATATAACAAAATGCATTTTAAATAATAAATATACATCTCAGTCTATAGTATACTTGCCTCTGAATATATGATCTCAATGGAATGAATATGCATTCTTATACACATTTAGTAATTAATGCGATAATGCTATGGCTCCTTTTTAGTAAAGTCGTGATTCGTTTCTCAATTCTCAACACCTTACTTTTTGAAAGAAAACAATTATTGTCATAGTAAAATAATTGTATACAATTAATGTTGCTTAATCTCCTATGTCCAAAATTAGAGTGTTTTAAATAAAATAAAATAAATGAAGACACGAATGGGCTTTCAACAAAAGTGAGTGGGTGCACGTACACATCCTCACATTAATGTAGATATACCATTGTTTTATCATTCTTTGACAATTACACATAACTATTCAAATAGCATCACAATCATGTGAAAACTCAATTCTTCACAAGTACTTACCCATATAGTCATTCAAATTGCACCACAAATATGTGAAAGACAGGAAAATGAGGATTGTCTTTTATTGGAATTAAAATGTGAGGGGTATGATTGTCCTAAACAAATGATAAGTTATAAATATTTTTGCATTAAGTAATTTTTATTTTTTTAAGTGTAGGTTAATTTTAATGTAAGGAATAGCTGGATGAGAGAGTAAAGAAGTAGAGTGATACAACTGTCGCAAGTTTGATCTTCATTCTCAACAAAATATTAATAATATTAATTATTAACATTAATTGTTAGAAAAAAAAACTAATCGGTGAATTTAAAATTATTAAATGATTGTATTGTGTTTGATGCTAGTTTATAAATGATGCACTTAGATATTGTTTATTAATATTGAACAATATAGTAAAAAAATATTTATTTTAAATGTTATGTAAAAATAACTTGAAAGCATAATCAACCCTTGGTTAAAGCGTTAGTTAAATGAGCATATATATAAATTGAAATAGAGTAAAGGAATAAACCAATTGAAAATCGAGCAAAGGAATTAAAGAATCATAAAAGTTGTTTACATGGTTCACCCATCCACAACTTAGGGAGGCATTTATTTCAAATTATTTTAATTTAATTCCCAAAAATAAGGATGAAAATCTTGTTGTTTGATATTTTTAAAAAAATTATTTAGCTTAGGTAAGTGTGTGTGACACCCTTAATCTTAAAATACAGTTAACATAGAAATATTTGTGATCTTTTATGTTTATATGTAATCAAGAACAATACACAATTTAAAAATAAATATATCAATAGTCTCATATGTTCTAAATCATAAAAATAATAATGAAAGCAATAGTAAAACTCATAAGCAGACGTCCCACACACTAACCAACAAAGTCATCATATATAATAATTATTTTAAATATATGCATAAGAAAATAAACCACATGAACTCAACATAAATAAATGTAAATGCCTCATCATTGCTATCTACAAGGTCACCCAATGTCTACTTCTCGACATGGTCGGATCTAGAAAACATTAAAACGGGTTGAAAAATATAGTAAATATTATTTATTTCGTCTCATAATAAATAATTTATTTGATCATTTATGTAAATTTAAAATATATATATATATATAATTAAAAGAAAAATAACTTTTTTACTTAATTAATCTTATCAAATATTAGTATATTTAGAATTTTTATAAATATAAAGTTAAAAATATTGAATTGAAAATGATGTATATAATATTAAATTAATAGTATAACTGGAAAAACAAAATTTAATTAATATTATATCCAAAATAAAAATTAATACTTATTTTGAAATAATATTTTTTATGGATATGTCACTTGTTATTAAGCAGTAAAATAATATTTTTTTAAAGACCAAATATTAAATTATTGCGATAATTTTATTTCGATTTTGTAACACATTTAAATTTTTATTTTAAATTAAATTAAAAAATTAACTAAACTATAATATATATAATATATTTGTGTTTGTATATAATATATTTGTGTTTGTGTAATTGTGTGTTAATATAAGTAGTATGCTAAAAGAAATGAGGGATTATATTATATTACTATGATTAAAAAGATGAAGAGAGGGAGGGAGGGGCCAAAGCCCACCCATGCCCCTTCTTCAATCTGTCCAATTGATGGTTAATTGTCCACATTGTATGTATGACAAAAGAATAACATAGACATAAGGGGAGAATGCATTGCAAGTCATATAAATGGTAAATGAGAAAAGATATATGACCAAGAAACACAACATATATCAAAACTACAAAAGCTACCATCTTCGACATATTAATTTATGGTACGGTGTTAGTGAAATGCAACTTCTTTCACTAACTACATATATGCATGTGGATCCAATATCATTAGATTAAGGAAAATTAGATTAAAAGTATATTTTTACTATTTTTTTTTTTAAATTTTAGCCTATGTTTATGTACGATCTTTATTTTATATCAAAGTCTTATTTGATTATCTGTTATATCTAAATATGTGGTGAACATGATATCATGAATACCTATTTTTGACAACTTGACCGTTGAACACTAATATAATGGTAACTTACATCCATAAATCCATGTTATATGAAGACAACTAAACCTAATTCAACTATTTATTTGTATTTTGGTGACAATTTTTCATGATAATATATTCTTTCCACATCTGAATTGATTCATAAAAATTAAAATATGGATTATAGATTATATGGATTTTGAATCGATTCAAGACACCTTTAAATTGATTCACAACTTCACCATCTAAAACTGTTCGATTACTTTCAATTAGAACTTTAACCTCTCATTTCAGTGTTTCTTGTATTTACATAAATGAAAATAATAGGAACTCATTTGATGAATTATTTTCTTTAAGATACCAATTTTTTATTTTTTTTATTATTTAAAAAAAAAGAAAGTAGGGTGAAACGACCAATTGTGAAGTATGAGAAATAACTTTTTATAACAAGGTTCTTTCTCTGTCTCTACATTTCAAAATAAAAAGAAATTAAATTACACATTATTTTGAAAACTTATAAGTGTCTATTCTACTTGAAATTATGAATATTAATAAAACACTTATTGACTTAAATATGTGAATTGTAATGGGCTTTTACCCCAAAATATTAGTAGTTTCAAATAATCTAAATTAGATCAAATTTATTCTTAATTTTAATATTTCATATTTACCTTTATTTTTTTGGTCAGAATGGAGAAAGTTGGAGTTTTTAAGCAAACTCGGGAAAAGACTCATTCATCAATTTGCTATGCTTGAAAAAATATGTTGAGCTCAAATGAAGCAGAAAAAGGCAAAATGAAATCAAAGAATTAGCTTAGCTCAAATAGTTGAGCTAAGCAAAACAATATATCTTCAATATCAATGATGTTTTCAGTTTCAGCTAAGGTATTTCTGTGGAGTTAAGCGAAATTTCACTTTCATGAACCACCTATGAGGTCAAAAACAAAAACTATGACAACTTTCTTCTTGTTCTTTCATCTTGATGCTACTATTCCTTGATCTTCTCTCATAAATGAGTAGCTCACTCCTTTTTGTTGGGGTTAGATGTAATCTGTCAAATCCGGATGTATTTTAAACAATAATAAAATTAAAAAAAAAATATTTTTTATAGAGATGAGATTATTATTTTTAATATTTTTTAAAAAAATATTAAGTATATTTAAAATATACATGTATATAAAATTTAAAAATTACAATAATACTACTAGCGAGACGGGTTCGAGTATAAGTGTTGGGTGGATATAATTATCAACACCCTAAAGCCGTCCCCATCTCTCAATATTAATTTTGGAGAAAACTCATACTTACACTCAATCAAATTGGGTTTTCCCGTCTAAATCAAGACAGATTCGAGTGGGTATCCGCAGGTGTAAGTTATGTTGTCATCCCTAATCAAACTCTTATGTAATCTCTTTGATTTCAATTTATATATGAGTATTCTCTTATCTTAGTTAGTGACTTAATTATGTTCGTTATGCTTGGGATGTTTTGATCATTCCTACCTTGATTTAGGATTTAGAGTTTAGTTGGAATATACTCTCTAAATTTAGATTTGAATTGAATCACCTAATGAATCTTGTAACTAGGAATAAAGCTTGATGTATTAGTTGCTTTTGAAACATAATCTGAATGTGAGATATTTTTGTTAAATAAACAACGAATTGTTATTTAGGGAGAGAACTTAGGAATTCTTTCATTAAGGAATTAGCGTTAGAATGAAATATTATTTGCAATGACATATATAAGAAAAATTATTCATATGTTAGGGGTTAATGAGTTACATAAGAGTGCAATGTGATGAATTTCAATCCCGACATCTTAATCTCATTATTATTCTCATATTTACTTTAATCTTTATTTTACTTTTATGTAAGTAAAATCATTCTCAAACCTTTAAACTTAAAGTTATAGTTATTATTGAATGACATAATATCGTCATTGTGGATATGATAACTTTTTATGCTACTTTGATACTTTTATGAGATACATAGTTCTAAATGAAATAATTTGTTTGGAGGTTTAGTTTTAAATAGCATAACCCTTATATTTACTCTCAATGGTTATATTAAAAGTGACCTTATTGGTATGTAGAATTCTTCCTAAGCATCTTTATTTGGAAAAAAGTAGTAGATGTTAGATCAATTACTTGATTAACTTAAAGTGTTCGATAAAATTAGCGGTTGAATTAACTAATAAATATAAACCGACAATTTTTTATTTATAAATACTTATTTTTTATTTATAAAAATAACGAGGTAAAAAATGAGATAAATGTGATTCGTTATAAACTATAGTTCAAACACTACTTAAATTAGCATATCAATGAACGTTATAAAATCATAAAGAAACTACTTTACTTTGATTTTACGAACTTTTACAGTTAAACTATTTGGTACAAGCTAAAAGTTTTTACTAGACAAACATAATATTTAGTGGACTTCTTTTCTCCTTTTATATTTTCTCATAAGCCCCTAATTTTTATATGAATTGATCAATCCAAAAGTGTATTTTATATAATTAATCTAATTCAAACGTTTATTTAAGAACATAGAGAATGGTGAAACAAATCACTCCATGTTTATTTTGAAAACCTAAACCATAAATTTTTACCATATACCCTCCAAATTATCCCCCTATCACCACATTTTACTTAAAAATAATCATTTTACCTTTTTTTGAATAAAAAAATTAAAATTATGTTCTCAAAATTCAACTTCAGATCAAGAAAACTCAAAAAAAAAAAAAAATTACTGAATTTATTTTACGATTTTCGAACAATTTTGTGTTTTAGGAAACTTTAAAAAAAAAATTCAAAATACTAATCTGTATCGAGAAACTTAAAAGTTTTATTTATTTTTTAAAAAAAAGTTTAAATTGGAGTTTTATTAAAAAGGGACAGAGGTATAATTGGGTGAAATTTTCCCCCAAGCCATATTAAACAAATTTTGAAGCCCAATCCGTTTAATTAAATACATAAATATTTGATTCTGAAATATGCATAAACTTTTTATTCTGATTATTTAAAGTACTTTTTACACCGTATCACCAAACAAAACTCTTCAAAGAAGTTTCTAGCATTCTGGTGTGGCGTGAGCAGAGAACAACACAGAGAGAAAGATGATTATCCCCGTTCGCTGTTTCACCTGTGGAAAGGTTTCTACTCTTTCCAATTCTCCATTCTTTGATCTTTTTGTTGCATCTCATAGATTCAAGTTATAAGGTTTTGACCTTTTTAACGATTTTTAAAATTTAGGGTTATGATTAAGTTATGGCTAATTCGTTTCGTTTTTTTCTAATTAGGTCATTGGAAACAAATGGGATTCATATCTTGACTTTCTGCAAGCAGATTACACTGAAGGGTTAGTACCCTAATTCCTCTCTTTTGCTATTTGTGTGTGTAGGGTTCTTTGTTCCTTATTTTGATTATTCAAAATTGTTTTTTCTCTTTGTTTGTTTGTTATCTATATGAATATGTTACTGCAGTGACAGAAAAATTGATTTTATTTTTATTTTTACTTGACCACCGAATAGCTTTTTCTGTATAAGAAAATAATTATGCTACTTGGGTACTGTTTGAGAGATTGTGTTGATTGTTAAGTTGTTTTGCAAAGTCATTGTTTTTCAAAATGGTGCTATGTTAGTTTACTTGTGTAGTAGCAAGATTAGTCTTTGCTACTTCAAGGTTGTTGGCATGAACAAATAATCAGTTGATGTTTTCCTTAGTATTGTATTATTGTGTAATAGATGTCCGGATGAGCACGATAACTTGTAATTTCTAGTTTTTTCAACTGGTTCAAAGGCCGAGAGTAAACAAATATGTGTGTATGATTGATCTGTTCAGAAGTTATTGGCTTGTCATAGCTTTGCATTATTTGAAATTGTAACTCAATGGTCTTAGTCATAATTTTACTTGCTGGGTACTGTATTATTACTTGAGTACAATGTTGTCAAATAGCAGCTATAGCATAGCGGAATTTGAACAAATCACTAATTTTCCGCAATACTTTGGTACGAAGTGTTGTCAATTAGTGGCTACAGCGGCGCTACATTGCTGTAGCATAGCGGAATTTGATCAAATGTCTACTTTCTGCAATCCATGATTGACAACATTGCTTGTGTGGTGGAGTTCACACTTGTTACCTTTTCAACCTTTTCTTCAGTTTGATATGGATTTACATGCATGCAACTTTTCCATTTTGCTGCAAATAAACTTGTTAAATAAACTTGTTAGAACATGTAAATGAGCTGATAGCTCTGGGTCCTTCTTCGTTTCCCATCTCTACAAATCTTCCTATAAAAAAAGAATTGCGAAAAAAACTTTTTGGGCAGTATGGGTCTTAAGTTTGGATGCAGTCCCTTCTTTTTGCAGCATTTTTAAGACTAAACAATGGTCATAAATTAAGAACCTATTTGCATTGTGCACAACTTTGTTAAAAGTGATTATAATATTGTTCTGCCTGACTGCATCCCTTAGGAGATATTAGGGATCATTGTGTATAATGTATATACCAATTTATTTTACTTCATTTCAATGTCTCTCTCTTGGAAATACAAGTTTAAATATTGTACTATTTATTATCTGACATAATGGTGGATGGATTGTAGAGATGCACTCGATGCTTTGGGCCTGGTTCGATACTGTTGCAGACGCATGCTTATGACCCATGTCGACCTTATTGAGAAGCTACTGAATTACAATAGTAATTTCTAATCCCTATATTATTCTGTGTGTGTGTGTGACAGTTTTGTAATATTATTGGGTTTGTATTGATTGTACATTTGATTGTAGGTTTGGAAAAGGTTGATGCCAGTTAAGGTTTCTTAAGGAACTACAGATGACCAAGACGAGTCAGTTGCGCCGCAAGTCCTGTGTGTCAATGCTTTGCTTTTGTTTTAGTCCTTTTCCTAAAGCAGTTTTAGTTTGTGGTTATTGAGACTGATTGTAAGGTGTAGCTTGTTGTTAATTACTTTTTTAATTTTAGAATGTGCTATCTTTCATTGATATGAACCGAAGTGCAGAAGACTAACAAGTTTTTATAAAAATGTGGTTATTAGGAATGTAAGAATTGATAAATTTTATTTATATGAATGTTGTCTGGTTTTTTTTTAGTAACAAATCCAACAAGTCTAAACAATCAAAATTCTGCACTCCAGCAAGTCTCTCATTGTCCTAATAACAATATAGGAAAACGGCAAATCCAACAATTCTAAGCTCTACCTAACATAATAACAATTAATAAATTAGTTAAACACTAGTGAAGGAAGACAAAATAACACATACCTTGGTAATTAGTGCGGGATTAAAGACCAATTGGCTTTAACTTTTTTGTGGGAATAGGAGTTTGGCCAAGCAAATCAGTTTTAGAAAATGGAAAATGTAATAGGTGGCAATTAGTCTGGACAAGTAAAAGAGTTGCCCATCATAAGCAAGTGATACAATTACCTACAGTTGTTGGTCCAACTGGTAATTTTTTTTTAAAAATTGTTAAAAAAAAAATTAAATGAAGAATAAAATAATACCAACCGGTAATTTTAAAAAAAAAATTGTTACAGAAAAATTAAATGAAAAATAAAATAATACTTTATAATTTTACAGATACAAATGAAGACTATGAAGAAGAAAGTCCATTTATATACATAGAAAACATGAGTTATTTGATGAATTGAGAAGTACAACGAATACCATAAATGCTAGTTCGATTTTAAATCCGAATCGACCATTGTTTTTGTGTTGATTGTGATCGCATTTGAGTTACTTTGTGGTTTCAGATCTGATTTTCGTCTTCCCGTGTACGAAATCAAAGGTAATTTTTTATAGATCTACTATTTCATTGCCATTACTTTTTATTAATTTTTTTTAAAAATATTTAGGAGTGTTTAATTGTGGGTATGGATCGTGTGGCTGCCACATAAGTATAGTATATACTTATTATAGTATTTATGTTTGTAGTTGTGTAGTAAAATGTGTTTAAATATCATTCTTCATATATCAATTAAGGTAACAGTGTAAAATTATCGATTAATAGAAAATAACTTCAATTCTCAGTTCAACTTATGGCTAACTCCTAATGGCATTGATTATGTGAATCCACAGTAGAGACAAAAAAGTTGTCTCAAGTAATTAGCGTGATAGTTATGTTTGGTTTTTGTATGTAGTATACAGTTCACGAGTACTTCTTTTATGTATCAAAATTTGATTTTAAATGGTATGGTTGCTTGGAGGTAGATGAAGAAAAGGGGAGAAGATAAGATATTTTAAATGAAGTGTATTTGATTTAATTTTTAAATGAAAGAAGAAACTAAAATTTTCTATAGTTTATCTTCTTCTTCCTCTATTTGGAAAGATCACCCTTAAAACATTTGTAAGAGCACTCATTAAATAATAAAAATATATAAACTTTATATTAAAAAGCACAAAATTTGAGTTTTATAAAAATTGAATACCTGATGCCAAAAAAAATTGAATGTATAGTTTCTAATACACTTTTAATATCATTTTTTAACAAATACTCTATCCGGTAACTATTATAAACAAAAGTAATTAATTTTATAATAATTAAAAAAATTAGTTACATATAATTAATTTGATATATTCTAAATTTACTAAATTATCACTTTAAATGTTAAATACTAAATTAATGATATTAAATATTTTTATCAAAGTAATTTATATCATGAATGTTTGCATTAAGTAAATTAAAATTAGTTAATTTTTTATAATAGTGATCAAAATTTGATGTCACTTTTTTGTTTATAATAGTGATGGAAAAAAATATATATAAGAATTGATAAAAGTTAATATATTTAATTTAAAATTTAAATTAAATACATCTATTTTTGTATATCAATTTATTTTCCAATTTTTTTTTTAATCAACCGTAAAAAATTAATATAAAGTAATGTTCCCATGTTATATGAGTTCATTGGGAACGAACGCTTCATTACCTCAAAATTTGTACAGAATGCCAATAAATATATATTAATACATTATTCAATTATAGTACATATATCAAGAGAAATGGTTGAAAGAAGAATTGTGTAAACGTCTTCCAATGCATGAATTTGATCATGAACTTGTGAAATGTTCTCCAACAATAACTTGTAATAGATTCCCCTCAACTTCATATGCTGAATTTGATGGTATGAATATTGACTTTTTTTGTCCATCATATATTTATGTATTTGGACTTGTTAAAAACATACTATTGAACTTTTATATGCATGTGATGTGGGAGTTAGTACTCCTATTGAGAATGCTGGGGATGAAGTCGCAAAAAATGTTGTTGGTAAGTAATAAATTGTATATGTTGTGGTATTGTTGTAGTTTTGATATGATATAATTTTAATACATGTGTCAACATATGAGCCTAACGTGAATAGTTTAGTTTTGATATGATATAATTTTAATACATGTGTCAACATATGAGCCTAACGTGAATAGTTCAGTAAGACAACGTCAAACATAATTACAAGAATGAAAGATAAACCAAGGAAACAAGTTAAAAGTGTAGTCAATCAAAGTTCGTTTGTGAACCCGAATGAAAAAAAGAAGAAAAAATAAGTGTGTTATTGACTTATTTTGAGTTTGTGGGAGGTTATCTATAACGATGTAGTTGGTGGCGTTTGAACCACTTTTTTGCTTTTTTTTTCTACTTTTGTTTTTATAACAAATATGTATGGTTAAAAATTAGTGTGCATTAGATGTTGTTTTTAGTCTCCAAATATGTATGGTAAAAAATTAGTGTGCATTAGCGGTTGATCTTTATGAACAAATATGTTCATTTTAGTATGCATTAGTTGTTGATTTTATATCTTGTCTGATAAGAATGACTATATTTTTTAATCATTAATTAGATTTATATCGTGTCTAATTAGAATGATCAAGTTTTCAGTTCGACTCCGTTAACTAAGTTGTGCACGTAATTAACCATGTTTCTTTAAGTCATTAGCTAAATTTATATTTTGTCTGTTAAGAATGTGATGTAACTAAATATCACTAGAAGGGGGGTTGAATAAGGATTTTGCTGTTAAAAATAATTTTCAAGTGTTTTTACAAATATCCTCTCGCAGAGGATGGCAAGCCCGATGATGGGTTTTTCAAACTTTCAGATTTGAGCTGAGCTAAGGAGTGAGAGAAAAATATAAGAATGACACACACAATTTTTATACTGGTTCACCCAATGAAGGCTACGTCTAGTCCTCACCCTCTTGTAAGATTTCACTAATGTTCAAACAGATCAACCTCTCATAGATGATGCTTACAAATTTTGTATTCTTTAGCTTCACCAAGCTTACAATCACGTTTCAAATATTTCCAAGTTTATCTCACGTGGAAATTACAATGTGATATGAGAGTGATTGATTCTGAATATTTTCTCAAATGATTTACAAAGATCTAATGTAGGATTGTAGAAAGTATGAAGAGAGGATGGATGTTGCTTCTTGAAAGCTTTAAGATCTTTGATCTTTTTAATGCAATATGTTGTGTATTTGATGAAGAAGAGCTTGCTGCCTTTTATAGAAGTCTTATGATGTTCATTTCACATGTCAAGCTTTTTATGACCGTTTGAAAATCAATTCAAAAAGTCCAAGGTCTTTTCTTATAATTACGAAACTGTCATCCAGCTGTCCTTGAACAGATGCAATCCATCCTCAAGTACGAGGTTGCAGATTTTCTGGAAACTTGTGGCATGTGTTGTCCTTTTCTCTTTCCTTTCTTTAAGGCTTGTAAGACCATCTGATGTCTTTTTCGTTCTCCTTTCTTCAAAGCTTGTAAAGGCTTCACATGAAGTCCTTTTCTCTTTCATTTCTTTAAGACATGTGATGACTTTCACTTTTGGCTTGTTGGTTGTTGCCTTTTTGAAGATTGACTTTATATTATTTTTTAATTCACACAAGAGTGATCTATAGGTCTGCTTGTAGCCTTTGCACATGATATGATAGGTTTCTTTGAAAGGTGTTGGGATGCTTTTCAAGATATTGACCATAGACCCATCCTAGTGTAATCCTTCCTCGTACCTTTCTTTTGCCATCTTACTCTTTTTCTTCAAAAGCTTTTCTTTATTCATTCTTTAATAAAGATTTATCTTTGTTTAATAAATCAAACAATTTATTCTTTAATATTGTTTTGCCTTTGTTTAATGAATAAACAATTCATTTCAGCGAGGATGAGTATTCTGCAGATTTGAAGATTCATCAACTCGCGAGGCCATCCTCAGCATTTTCCATCCTCCAGATTTAACTCATGATTTTCTTCTTTTTGCCTTAATGAATAATAACATGTTTTCTTATATGAATGCACTCTCAATCATAATCTTTTAATTAATTTTGTTATCATTAAAACCATTTGAGAGATATTTTGTCTCAACAGAATGACCAAACTCTCAGTTCACATCTATTAACCAAGTTGTGCAAGGAATTAACCATAGTGTTTTAAGTCATTAACCAGATTTATATATTGTCTAATTAGAATGACCAAGTTTTAACCAAGTTGTGCAAGGAATTAATCATGTTTCTTCAAACCATTAACCAGATTTATATTTTGTTTGATAAGAATGACCAAACTTTCAGTTCTGATCCATTAACCCGATTGTGCAAGGAATTAACCATATTTTTTAAAGTTATTAACCAAGTTTATATCTTGTCTGATTAGAATGACCAAGTTTTCAGTTCGAATCCCTTAAACAAGTTGTGCACGAAATTAACGATGTTTCTTTAAGCCATTAACGGGATTTATATTTTGTCTGATAAGAATGACCAAACTTTCAGTTCAAATCTATTAACCAAGTTGTGCACATAATTAACCATATTTTTTTAAATTATTAACTAGGTTTATATCTTGTCTGATTAGAATGGTCAAGTTTTCAATTGGAATCCATTAACCAAATTGTCATACAAAAAAGTTGCAAAAGTGATAAAGCATATACATGATTGTCATACAATACATTTACATGAGTGTTTGTTGCAAAAAAATATCATATAAAAAAGTGACAAAATTGATAAAGCATTTATGTTTGATCACAAAGTTAAAGTTATGTTGAATTGTGACAAAAGATCTAAGAATGATGTATTACCTCAAGCGTGAATAAAAACATATAATAAGTTAGTACAATATTATATATAATAATACAACCACATACTCGATCATAAATTCAAGCACCACCTATGATGAGTTGCAGGAGAGACTAACTAACTGGCATTTTTCATAGTTTTGCATTGGTCAGTTACAATACCCAGATGGACCTTTCTTAACATACCATGAAGTCATGATTTAAAAATCCATACAAATGAATCTGTATCTTCTCCTAACAACGATCCACACCCAATTGATATTGATTCACCATTGTGATTCACACCAACAAACACAGCAAAAGGCATGTCATACTTATTAGTCAAATATGTTGTGTCAAAAGTCACAACATCTCAAAAGTATTCATAAACAACTCTAGTTCTTGTGTGAATATCGTCATTCCTTGTGTGAATATCGTCATCCAAATCTATGTCATAGAAGAAATCTGAATTTTATTCCCTTATTTGGTAGAAATCTGAATTGTGTTAGACCTACCACATTTAGTCAGAAACAATTCATTAACCATCTATTGTACTTCATTAACCAATAATATTTACACTATTAACCAGAAACAAAAACTGATAAAGACTCGGAATTAGTACACTATTAATCACATAATATGAAATGTGTTAGACCTAACAACAATTTAGATATTGATGAAACTTAACAATTCAAATCTGATTAATATCATTGATTAACAGTGATGAAACTTAATATTTAGACATAAATAATTAACATGATTGATTAATAATTCACAGTCCTAATTTTTAGATAAAAATAATTCATTAACCACCTATTGTATTTCATTAATATTAACCAATAATGTTTATATTATTAACCAGAATCAGAAAACCCAGAAAAATCGTGTATGAACTCAGAAAAACGTGTATAAATTAAAAAAAAACAAAAATTAATATATAAGCAAAACAATGAAGTAAAACAATAATCAAATCAAAATACACAAAAAACAAATGCAATTTTTCTCAATACTAATGTATGAAAAAACTATACATTCTTAAAGTAAACAAGTTAATGTAAATAAGAAAAACAAACAACTCCATCAATAAATAAAAGACAAAATTTGAAACTCAATATTATGGAGAAAGAAGGAAATGAGAAGTTACCTTGCAAGGGAGAAGATAAAGTTGTTCAAAAACAAATGGAATTTTTCTCAATAGTAGTGTCTAAAAAAAAACAATACATTCTTAAAGTAAGCAAGTTAAAGTAAATAAGAAAAGCAAACAACCCCATCAATAAATAAAAGAAAAAATTTAAAACTCAACATTGTGTGGAAAGAAGGAAATGAGAAGTTACCTTGCAATGGAGAAGGTAAGGTTGTTCAAATTACTTCATTAAAAATTTGAATTGTTTTCCTATTTTTCTTCATCTTCTTAGGAAATCATGGTATATCATGGTATTTCTCTATAATCTAATGTTTACCCAAAATCAAATAAGTAAATAAAAGGAAGAAAGAGGAATTATGGAAAAAAGGGAAGATGAATGGGTGATGTTTGTTTTTGTTTAGGAAGACAAAAAACAAAAAAGTGAAAAAAGAGAGATAAAAAATGGGGGAAATAAAAAAATAAAAAATAAAAAATAAAAAGAGGGGAAAGTAAAAGAAGAAAGATATTGTGTGAGTGTCACATATGTATAGTATACAATGATAATATTTGTGTTGGAAATTGTGTTTAAATATCATTCTTCTTTGGATTTTATATTCCAAATTTTGTTTTCTTTTATTTAATTTATGTGTATCAATTATCATGAATTTGTATTTTTGTTCTCTCGTATAAAATCAAATTTATCATTATTTCTTAATTGCGAGCTCTCTCCTTCTAATTATGAAAATATCGATTAAGTATATTTTATTTTCAAATATTAAAAAAAAAATTGTTTAAATTTTAAAAGGTTAATATTGTGAAATAAACCTAATAGTTACAACAATAGTGGTAAAACCATAAAATATTTGAAACACCAACGAAACATCAATTTAATAGTAAAAAATTAAATAAAACCTACTAAACTATTCGAAGACCAACAAAAAAACCTAACAAATACTTGAATACTAACTACAAACCAACTTAACAATTACAAACTAAAATAAGACTTAACAAGTACTTGAAAGATCAACCAATTGATTTAATAATTAAAAAATTTATAAAAACTAACAATTATTTGAAAGACGAATAAAAAACAGACTGGATACTTAAAATATTAAATAAAATTTATCAAAAACATAGAAAACAAACTAAAAATCAAATTAACAATTAAAAGGTAAAATAATATCTAATAAATTATTCTAAGACCAACGAAAGACCAATTTAATACATCAAATTTTTTTGATTCAAATTTATTTATATTTAATATTAAAGTGAACACTTCAAAGACTAATAAAATATGGATTTAACACTTAATTTTATATTTTCATTTGATATTATAAATTAATTCATATTTATCCAACAAAATGAGAGAGTTTATTTTTAATTTGGTAGTTTATTACATATTTTTAATTTGGGAGAGTTATTTATAAATTAATTCATATTTTTAATTTGGGAGAGTTATACATAAATTAATTTGGGAGAATTATTTTTAAATTAGTAATTTACGTTTTCTTGTAAATCACAACAAAATTCAAAATTTTGATACATACATATAGTTTAAAGTCTATATCAATACTAGTATAAACACATAAGTCCACTATATCAAATCATAAAAAACTAAAAAAAAAACAAACATTATAGTAATAAAAAGATAATTTTTTTTTTTTCAAATATTACCACAAAAAATCACATACAAATTTTCTTTTTGACATCTCAACCGTCCATTTATTTTAATGTTAAATTCATGGCTATAACCTCCACTTGACTGGATGAGAAAATCTTTTATTTTTTCATATTGAATATGATCAATGTAATAAGTTTTTATAAGCAAAACATGGTTTTAAGTAAGAAGGTAGCAAATTGATCTCTCGTTTCTAAATATAAAAGTTTATTTGTTATGTAATTTGTTCACATCATTTCACATTCTATAAAAAAAAAGTACACATTTCCTTCGTCACATTTTACATTTTATCGTCACATTTAAAATCATGAATAATAATCATGCAAATAGATAACTCTTTATCCATTATAAAAATATATTTTATGTAAAAAATTTCCTTCGTTTTTTCTTTTATTAGTCCCTTTTTAAAAAAAATTAAATTTACTCCATTTTTCAAATCAAACACCAAAATACCCAACTTTGTATTATATAAAAATATCTCACTTTTATTTACATTATAAAATTATTATTTGGAAATGCCACTTGCTAACTAATTTTACTTTTCTTTCATATTAGTAGTATTTTAAAACTTCGACTTCCCAGTTATTTTTTTTAAGAAATTGTAGAAATTTTTTTTGACTCAGATGGGGTAGAATTTAAAGTTTCTTTAACCAATCCAAAATTAAATAAAGAGAAAAACATTCTAATTGAATACTACTAATTGATGGAGTTGATGTGCTGATGAACAGATAAAATGTGTGAGATATAAAAGTGTGAATTATTAATTAATAAACACATTCTAAAGTCACAAATTGTCATCTCTTGTACACCCTACTTAATTAATTTTTCATTACCAAGAGCATCTTCTTCTTATTTTTTCAGAAGGAAAATGACTTCATTAGACGCATGCATCTTTAATGTTTAGTAGCAGCTTTCTTAATAATTTCTTGTCATATATTCACTGAAATGGTGTCCTTTCCAAGATAGAATTTCTTGCTACCTTTCTTCCACGGAAACCTTGTTCTTCTTCATTCACCTGAAATCATTATGCACTCATTACATTCATCAAGTACTACTACATTCATTGCAAAACAAAGTTAGGCTTTTCTATCAAAAGTACATCTATAATGCCATTGGAAAAGTTGGATATGTTTGCATTTTGACCATTCAAAGGTAAGGTCATAAAAACAATTATTTTAATCTTTAAAAATGAATAAATTTCTATTTAATATAAAGATTTCTAAAAATATTTTATACTTAATAAAAAATTTGATATTTTATAATTTTATATTTAAAAATAATAAAATTTTACTTAAGACTAATGTTGAAAAAGAAATATTATATAAAATTAATTATATTAATTTAATAAATAATTTTTTATTCTAGTGTTCAACTAATAATTTTTTTTAATAGTTTTATTAAAATACTACTATCTCTGATTCCATTTATAAGAAAAAATAGTAAAAAAAACATCAAAATCAATTTGTTTTAATTTTTTGATTATTTTTACATATATACCCTTATTAAAAATTGTGAGATATTAAATATCCACTAATAATATTAAAAAGACAAATATTTTAAATAAGAGTATTAAAATAATTTAAACAATAAATACATCTTTAAAGTTATAACTTTTTCTTATATTTAAATTCGTCTTAGGTCTTTCTATTTCTTTCATATTTAATTTTAGATTAAAAAAATTGTTGTGCAGTTACCGAACCAAATCCAAATTTAAATCCAACTTGTAATAATAATTAAGCATATTTTAGGAGATGTGATTGTGATTTCCCTTAAACTTAAAAGCATTATCTTTTGAAAACACCATGTCAAATGGTAGTCAATAATAGTAGATGCAATGCACCCTTGATTTTAATTTATTGAGAGTATCTAAAATAAGTTTCTAATAAGGTGGATGAATGTCAAGTTGAATGGAAACCAAAATGAGGATAAAGTCTTTGCCATTGAATGCATCACTCACCCTTTACTATTCACCATGTGATATAAAGAAAGGGACAAGTAACACTATAAATGCACACTACTTATTGCATGTTTTAATAACCTTTAAAATTACTTTGTTAATTTCAATTATAAAAAAACATGTTAAATCAAAAGAAACTAATTAATTAATCTTTAAATAATTATGTTTTTTTACCTCAACATCATGAGGGTCCACTTGGGAGTCAAGATCCACAAGTTGATCAGTCTGGCTACAGTTCTCTTCATCTCCTTTGCATTGAGTTGGGGGGCAATTGGCCCACTGAAAATCAAAATAAAAAATATTTCTAAGATTATGATTAATTCACTAGTCTTAATTAAAAAAATTTCTATAATTTGCTAATTAGTTAAACTAATAGCCAATTTTATGCATAGTTCTAAATTGCGGTCTCTAAGTGTAACTGTAATATAATAGTTTTAGAAGTATCTGCAACATGCAACAGTATCGAAACCGAAATTTTAAATTTGAAAACTAAACCATACATTTTTTGCTGCTGTGCTAAAAGCTTCCTTGTGAGCCATATCAGGGTTTTGAGCCTTTAGCCTTTTAATCTCATCTCTGCATTAAAATAAAACTCACATTATAATAAAAAATCTACAACTTTATTATTATGATCATAAATAGTGTAACAATAATTACTTGATGAAGCGGTTATAAGCTGATGGTGTTCTTTGTCTCTTCTCTGGTGCTGCATATACAATAATTTAATGATTAATGATTATATTCATTCATCAAATAATTGATTTATTTTTTCTTATACTAAACTTTTTTCAAACTCATAAAGTTTATTATATAAGGTTGCATCATACGTTTATTCACTACATTGCTAATTGGAATTACATCATCTTCCTCACAATCAGAATATGTCATCATGGATGCACTATTACTGTTCAAACACTTGTTTGCATCTTCTTCTTGACTACTTTCTTTTGGCTGCAAATAAGTCAAAAAAGTCACAAACATATATTCAAGTTAATATCTAATCGATATTTCCTCTGAAATGAAATATAAGCAAAAAAGTACATATATCTGATACATGTACTTGAAAAGAAATATAAGCAAAAAAAAATACATATATCTGATACAGGTAATTTTTGTTGTTTATATTTGATTTCGGAAGGAGAAGTATATAACAAGATTTAAAGAAAAAATAAACATATAGTATTGGAAAAGTAAAGTATGTTAACCTCAAGATGAGTAAGAGATGCTAAAAGGTGAAAAGGGACAAAAGAAGCTTTCATCATATTAACAGATAAGAGGCTTGTGCAGTGACCACATCTTACTGTAACCACCATTGATAAACTGCTGCATGGAACACTTACCTGTATTTCACAATTCAATTCAAAACATAGAGAGAAAAAAAAGGTGTAAATGAAAACAGAATTTGTTAGTAAAAATTTAATAAAAGCATATAGTATAGAAAAATTTATAATTAATACCATTAAAATGGTGGTACAAAATCCACATTGTACATAACATATCTGTTCTGGAAGATCAAAAAGATGGTTAAGTGTTGACATGAGTTTTTGAAGGTGAATGAGTGAGTGTGTGAAAAGGAAGTGAAAGAAGAGATAGAGATATGAAGGTGTAACTATTTTGACACAAATGAAGCATTTATAGTTGAAGTTGAACACTCATAATCAATCATCATCTCACTTTAATGATTTGTGATATAATGGTGATTTTCATTGCCGGAAAACACTCCAACATTGAACCTAAGTAAAGGGTGAGTTTCATTTTTATTTTCAAGCCTCATTTTTAGACTAAAATGTTAAAACAATTATTTCGGTATTGGATAAACAAGTTAGTTACACTTCTTATTAGTTTATTAGTTAGTTTACTCGTTGACTATATTTATTATCGGTGCAATTTACATATTACACACGAAATTTGATCTTAGAATTCAATTAATTGTGTCTAAAGAGGTTTTGCAACTCCTTTATATTATAATTCAAGTTTAAAATTACATAATACAAACTAATTTAAATACTCGTCTCATCTGAACAAAATAACCGCTTATCAGTTTAGTATGAGATATATTCGAAATAAAATAATTTCACCATTTTGATTGAATGTTATGTTATTATTATGACTGGAAAACTTCTCCAATTGGTTGCAGTGGCTCAAAGTTCTATGGTACTTTGCAGAATGAGTTAAAGTACTTGTTTGTTTCATGTGTTGTTTTCTCTTTTATTGACACTCATTCATACCTCTCAAAACCCTTTCTCTCTGTCCTAGATGAAAATGAAAGTGCAGAAATTGTTTCTATAATAGAAAAGGAGTGAATGTTTCCACAAGGGCACATAGAGAAGGTAAAGAGGCATCTTAGGATTTGTCTTTCATCAATGACAGCAAAACAAATAGACCAATGAAAAAAAGGAATCCTCTCCACTTTCTGTGTATGTGTCACTTCTCATCTATTTTTGTTTCATATATTCAACTATAGGATTCTTCATTAACATGTATTATCCATTTCATTCATAAACTTTTTTCTGTTCTTTCCTTAACTCTTTCCCATGTCATTGCACATGAGTTAGATTTGGAGGGTCAATATTCATTGTTCAACAAAATGTGAAAAACTAGAGCAAATATTCTTGGTTTTGAAAAATATTAATACTAGGAAAAGTAGAATTATCATATAAAAATTAGAGATGGAAAAAAATAAAATTATATCTAATTTTAATGTTTTTAGAACATAGCTTTAGAATTAAAGACATATTTCATGTTTTTTTTTTATTAATTCAATTATTTATAATAGTATAAATCATGGTTTAAAGTTGCATAATGCAACTACAATATAACCGTTTTAAATGTTTATGTTACAATAATTACGACTGCATCAGTCACGTTTGCTTCCATTTGACCATAAAAAATTCGAACCATAAAACACAAATAATAAAACGTGATATTTGGTAAAATATAAGTGAAAATAAGTAGGATTTATAGTGTTACAACTCATAATTAAATACTACAGCTCAAATTACAATAATACCCCTAAACTCTCGTTTGTCTCTTAGAGCAAAATTTGAACCCAACACAACACGTTCAATTCGTTTATCTTAGTTAACTATGAGTCCTACCCAACAAAATAATTACATCAATATCCTTCAAAAGTGCTAAGATGGAAAAGTTGTGTTATAAAGAGATGGACAAAGAGGTTTAGGTTAAAAATATCTTAAAATGGATTAGATTTTGTTTCATGAGGTGATTGCATTAAAGGGAGGTGGGGTTTAATATGAAAATTGCCCTTGCTTCTTGAATGCAAACAACTAACATTTGAAATCCTTTTCCTATAGGTCTAGGCCTATTTTATAGGGTGACTAGGACTAGATTTTCCACAAAGAACCACATTTGTGAAACTTCTTTACATGTTATGATAAATAGGTATGTCCCACAAACAAAATGAACGAAAGTTGTGAGGTAGGTAGGAATCAAGAACCGCAGATATACCTCTCTTATTGATGAATTATTTTTTAAGTCATTTTTTGTAGCCTATTTTAAAGATAAAGATGTTATTGGCTTCTTGCAATTATATATAATTTTTCATCTTCTTTTTTTGACAATTTTGTCACAACCCTTAAAGATGGTGTGTTTGTTTTTCTAGGCATTAATTATATGCACTCCTACTTTAGAGCTTATTTATAACTTGTTAGAAGAGTTTGGGAAATCACTTTCATGGAAATAGGAAAATCACATAATAATACAATTCTCATGAAAACTTCTTAGTTTATGATTTTCCTAAATATAAGCAATATTTTGCTACCAAGAAAGTTCCTCTACTTTGTTTTCATGGCACTCACATAATATTTAAATGTATTATGGTGACTATGCAATTAGTCAAAGTTAAAGTAATTTATTTGGAATAATAAAGTTATAAAACTAAGGTCATGATTTTCATGAACGATTGTGTTCATATTACTAGCAATATCACTAATTGTTGGCAATGTCCACTATATACGAGTGACTTAAGAGCATTTGTATTCATTATACACTCATACTCATTTTGGTTCTTTAAATGGACCCCACTTAACTTTTTATATTATTAAACACTTCTTCAAAATTTTGAAACAACTCAACTGTATTTTCTAAATATCCATAACTTATCAAAAACCTTAAAATCAATTCCACTTGACCCACAACTTTGCCATAGTTTTTTTTTATTTTTCAATTTATATTTTTTTTATTTCAACAAAACGAAAAAAAAACATGTTTTATAGATCAATGAAAGGGAGTTGAAGAATTATTCTACAAAGTCAAATATCGGTAAAAATTTGACAATTTCTTGATAATGTGTTAAGTAAATAAATGCAAAAGTTAAAATTTCTTGTGCATCATGCACCACTTTGATTTGCTTCTGCATGTTAGACATAACAATAATTATTGGACTAATTAGCAAGAAGTTTGGTTCTCCTACAAATATTTGATTGAAAATGGTAAAAATACATTGAAAAAGCTTTTGGAGAGTCTAGAGAGCACATCTTTAAATTAGTAGTGTTGATCAATTGTTTGTTGTTACTTCTAGAGTTCTCTTAAGAGGAGATTCGTATCTCACATTTGAATTTTAATAATCTTTTCCACAAATGTGTACTTCAATTACAAATAAATTAAACTATTTACTAAGGAGTTTGAGAGAGCACCAAAAACAACAACAACAGGTAGGGGTGTGTAAAAATACGGTTAATTGAACCATATTAATAAATTGACTTGTATTACACCACAAAAAACTAAATTATTTAAATGATTCATGAATTAACTCATATTTAAAATAATTCAGTTAACCAAACTTAATTCAAAAACTAGTTTAACAATTTAAAAAAAAAATTAACCTCAATTAGGATTTCTTTTTTCTTATAAAATTTTCGAAATATATTTTTCTCAAAAAAAATATATAGAAAAATTGAAACTTTTTTTTTCAAAAAAAACTAAATCATTTTTTTCTTAAAAACTTTGAGAAAAAAATCAAAACTTTTTTCTTGAATTTTTTTATATCTATTTTTCTCGAAAAAATTTTGCCAAAATAGTTTTGAAAAGATTTTTTATATTTATTTTTCTTAAAAAAATTGATATTTTAAAAACTTATTTATGAAATTTATTTTTCTTTATTGCCAAAATTTATTTATTGAAATTGATTGTAACTAAAAATTTGTTAAAAACATTAAACTAATTTATATTTATAAACCAATTTTAAACTGTTTAGAACTACATTAAACTTGATTTAAAAGTGATTTTCAATAACCGAATCAAACCATTAATGTGGTTCAATGCAATTCGATTTTTGCACCATAAAAATTAACAACATAGAAATGATCAACACTACCAACATAAAAATATTAAAATATAAAAAGAAACTTCTTTGCCAATGGCATCTATCTAGAGATGGCAAAATTTGCCCTTATTGGAAAAGAGATAAAATTTGTCTTCTTTTAACATATTGCCATATGTACAGCTCAATTCCAAGCTGTTATTTCACATTAGGAACACCTTAGTGTCTTTGACTCACTGAAACTTTTGGTATCTAAATGAACCTGAGAAAACTATAAAGCGTAAAGCTATGCACCAATTTCATGGCATGGATTACTAAAAAGAGAAAATGTAAATTGATATATATAGCTTTTAAGACATATCAGAAATTGAATAACTATCTCATAATTGTAAGATGTAGTAGTTCAACCTCAAGGAAAGGGACTAAAAAAATATTTGAAAGTTTTTTGAAGTTTGAACTAAAATTGGGTGAGCCAAATTTCAGGATCATTAAACCTTGTAGAGTGACACATTGAGGTGTCACTGTTTTCAATTCAAATCTAATCAAATCTTTCCAACTACTCACTTAGCTATGCAACTTAATTTGTCAGAGATATATTATTTGGTCTCTAAGAGATTTTATTTAAATTTTAGTGTAATAGAGTTAGACAAAGTTTTTTGTTCTTTGTTTTTTTCCTTCTAATTCATGCTTCTGTTTAGGTGTGTTTCTTTTTGGATAACTAAAAATTTATAGTACGAGAAAATCATTTCAGCGTCTTAGTTTGACTTAAATAGGATTATATATTTTAGTTTCTTCATTTTTTAAATCTAAGATTTTTGTGATTGTGTTTCACGTGTTTTATACTTTTTGATAATTCAATGGGGTTTATTTTTTAATGATGTATCGTATTCTTTAATAATATAAAATTATTTTTATCGACATGAGAATAAATTTATATGTAGTCAATAATGTCGTATTCCTTAATAGAATTTTTGATTCATTATCTTAATCCATATTAGTAATTTCACATTATCAAATCTACTTCTTCTTCTTTAGTAAATATACGGACACGTCATAAAAATAATTCCTCCAAGCTGAATTGTGGGTAAAAATATAAAACAGGAGACTAAAAACCTAGATTTGGAAATGAGTAGACTGATATCCTATTTCGATTAAAATAGAATCAGTAAAATGCATTTAAACTAAAATATTATAAGGATAAAAATATAGTTTTATATTTTTCTTCTATTATAGTTATTATCTTTTCCTCGTTGAACTAAATACAAAACATTTGTTTGAAGTTTGGAGGGTAGGAGAATAGTTGAACTAAATACAAAACATTTGTTTGAAGTTTGGAGGGTAGGAGAATAAAAGATTTAGATGGAGGAGAAAATAGAGAAATAGAGAAAAAAATTATATTTTTTAAGAAAGTGATTTGGTAGAGAATGCTAATGATTAATATACTTTTAATTTGTAGAGTACGTTAACAACATTAAAATAATTTGATAAATTTGTCTCAAGTCCTCTAAAATCCTCCTCCAATACAATTTTTAAATTCTCCAAAATAAAAGGATTCTGTATTATGAATAAAAACAAACTCTTCTGTTATCTCAATTAAGTTGGATGTGCTTTACTAAGGTTCAATTAGATTATGAAAAATGTTATTGACATTGTGAGAAACAATGGTGAGACTAGCCATTATTTTACAGAGTTAATTATAAAGAGGAAAAAAAGTAACATTAGTATAAACGATGGAAGATTTGTTAGTTTAAGAATAACATATGTTAAAATAAGATATCAATAAAATAAAACATTAATATCAAAATCGTTTTCACACAAACAGAAATCAATCAGAAAGGTTTCAAATTCAATCTTGAAAATTAACATAATCTAACTAATTATTAACGGTTATCTATAAAAAAAGATAAAGACAAATAAATGTCGTCAAAACAAGATCGTCAAAACAAAATGTAGATAAATACAACAAAAATTTTATGTTTGTTTCTCATTCAGTGATGCCTCTTTTCTCTTTAATGCACTTTTTTCCGACGTATTTATTGAATTCACAATTATGATTTTGATATTTCTAAATCTAAAAATATAGTTTTAAATTTTAAAATTTAAAAATAAAATTCCACTACTAAATATAGGGTTTGTTTTTATGGATGCCTCATGTTGAATAAAGAGTTGGTGATACATATAACCTTAAATATATTTGAAGTCCCATAAATTTTTTGAAAAAGTTGGTCCCTTTAAGCATTTTTCCTATAGAAATTAGCTGTCAAATATATTTTAAGTGCCCATAAGTGTTTACAAACAAAAAAATTAGTCCTATAAGCTTAGAGTCCATTTAAGCGTTTTTCTTTAGGAACTAGCTGTCAAATGAGAGATTAATGTCCCTTGAGTCTCATGACATGGGCCAAGCCCATAAGCTTTTTCCCTTGTTTCTTATATTAAAAATTAAAAAAATTATTTATCATTCTCAACTCTTTTCAAAAACTCTTAAATTTTGTTCGAATTAACTAATTCAAATATTATTTTACAAATCTGGATTAGTCAATTCAAACATTTATTTTTATATATTTCAAAATATTGAAAGATAAATGAAGAAACACTCTAAAAATTATCATAGACTCCTACTTGAGAAGAAAACAATATAATAATATTAGTCTATTATAACATTCATAATGATGAAATTTTATTTTATACTCTTACCTCTACATTTTAATCAAAATTCGATATAACATTTTTTTCAACAAAAAAAACCAAAATGGAAATCTTGACCATGAAAGATTTAAGTTTTAAATATAAATTTAAAACTTAAATTTTTGCTTTTAACAGCACTTTTAAGTTATAAAAAATTTATAAAAAAAAATTGAAATTTATTGAATATTTTAAATTTCAGTTTTGAAAATTTTAAATTTTGAGTTTTGTAAAACTCAAATTAAATTTGGTAGACTTAGAATTTTTCTATTTTGTTTAAAAAATACATAAAATTGATGGTTTACGTAAGATGTCAGTAGAGGTATAACTGTGTGTAGCTATGGGTATAATTTGAGTACTTAATTCCATAAAGAAACTCCTTTAATTAGAATACTTAAAATTTCATAAAACACATACCACTCATTTATGATTTTTAATAATAATGTCTAATAAACAGTTAACCACTTCGACCTAGTTTCATAAACATGCGAAAAAATACTTTAAATAAATTCAACAAATAACTCTGTAAATTATTAAAATATAAATAAATAAATCATACATGACTAAGATTTATGATAATTGTATTTCCTGCCAATGAATTCTTTTACCAAACGATTTATAAATGTCAAATTTGACCATTTGCTTAAACTAATAGTGAAGTCTTTTGGGTGTTTCATACCATTTTGCTATAGAAAATTTTGTTCCCAGCCATAGTTGGACATTAAAATCTAAAACTTTTGCCTAGTATGATTCATGGGGTTTTCGATCGCTGCCTTTGAAAGCGATTATTTTGTAATTAAATAATCATGCAAACTTTTTCAGTAGTTCAAAGTTAGGGAAAAAAATTGGGTCAAAAGTATTGGTAACCTACGAGACAAAATGGAAGAACCTGTATAACTAAACAGCATAGTGTGGACATGGAAAACAGAACATATATACCTTATGCTATTTGAACCTCGAATTTGAAGCTTTGAAAACTAACTATTAAATTTCCAAAATGCACTATGTTAACCAAAATCAATAACCAGAAAGTGGAGAATTGATTCTACTTCCAAAATTGATTCTAAGTTGAAAATATGATTTGTAACTTTTGAGTTCAAATATGATTTTTACACTAAAAATTAATGACTAACTCATTTTTGACTGAAGATATCCAAACAAAAATCGTATTACAATAACAATCAACTCACTTTTAAATAAAATCAATTTATCCAAAAACAAATTTTAGTCATAGCAAAACCAAAACACATGAAACATCATTTGAAAGCAGGCTTCATATTTAAGATAAAGCAGTCTCATTGTCGAATTCATCATTTGTGCTTTTCCTTGAACTACTCACTTGCTCACTTGTGTGATTTAATAACATAAGACACATTGTCAAATTGCACAAGTGAGCAGTTCAAGTAAAAAAAACAAATGACAATCATATTTCTGCATAAAAAGTGAATTCGACAATGTTTTGAACATCTATGACAATGTTTCGTATTTTATCTGTAAAATATACAATTTCATAAAAATAACTATCTTCAATATATAATATATCCTTGCTAAGTTGACACAGCAAAACAGTTGGACAATAGCTTAATTAAAAAGTACAGGGGAAAAAAAGTTGAGACATCAAGTACCATGAGAACCAAACTGGTTAAAAATATGATCAAAGAAGTTTCAAAGATAACACAATAATCCTTCTACTGCATTGCATCCATAATAACCAAACACAAAAACCAATTCAAAAGTAATTTCATACAATAATGAACAAGAGAACACACAATTTCAAAAATATATCAGATTTATCATCTCCATGTCAAAACCAATTGAGATACCAATTTGATTGCCAAATGAACTTCGGTTTCAAAATCAAGAACCAAAAAAATAACAAAACATATCACAACAGACACAATAAAAAAGTGCACAAGAATTGCCTCCAATATGCAACTATACTTTTGCAAATCCTCTAATAATAAACATTAATGTGAAAACCAAACAACTCATATCAAACCTCAATAAATAAAAATTATAAAATCAAAACTATCGAATTAATATATTCAACTAATCGGATGATCTCATGCTATCAAAATTCGTCTGCAGGGAATCAATTTCAAACACAACGAGCACAATTCAATAATAACATTAATCGATAATATTTTAATTAGAACCATAACCAACCAGCAACATCAAACAAAATCATAAACTAATAACTAAATAAACGCAGAATATGGTATTAAAATAAAAATCATTCAACAAGTCATAACAATAACAAAAATTGTCTACCCCACTATTCCAAATTCATAAATACCAAATCTTAAAAAACTAAAATACCAAAAATAAAAAACATTTAGGGTAGCATTAAAAAAACAGAAATCAAAATCAAGCATCGGTTTTCTGGTAAACATAAGTCAAACCACACTTGCCACAGTAATGACGATCAAAGTGATTAGCCATGAAAGTTCCAGCACCACATTCAGCATTAGGACACTCCTTCCTCAACCTCTGAACTTTTCCAGAATCATCAACCTTATAAAACTGAAGAACAGCGAGCTTAACCTTCTTATGCTTATGCTTAATCTTCTTTGGCTTAGTGTAGGTCTTCTTCTTACGCTTCTTAGCACCACCACGGAGACGGAGAACAAGGTGAAGAGTTGATTCCTTCTGGATGTTGTAGTCGGCGAGAGTGCGGCCGTCTTCGAGTTGTTTTCCGGCGAAGATGAGTCGTTGTTGGTCCGGTGGAATCCCTTCCTTGTCTTGGATTTTGGCTTTGACGTTGTCGATTGTGTCAGAGGATTCAACCTCGAGGGTGATTGTTTTACCCGTTAGGGTTTTCACGAAGATCTGCATCTTCGGTCGATTAGGGTTTGCGCCGAGGGAAGGAAAATGGGTGAAAAGCGTGTGGGTTTGTTTGTTGGAGGAATTTATATAGTGGAAAATGCGGATTGGGGTTTTGTGTTGTGGGCTTCTGAGAAAGCCCGTTGGGCCTTTTATGTAGTGAACTAGACTTTAGTTGCTTGTTGGATCTCTTTTGATTCAAAAATTACAAAGTTTTATCTCATACCCCTGACCCTACAATTTCTTAATAAAATATCAATTTTACCTCTTTTCATATTTTATTCTTTACTATTTTATATTTTACTCTTTCATTTCATGTTTTACATCAATTACACAAGCACCTTTCATGTGTTTCAGTATGTAAAATTTTTTTGAATAAGATTAATATTTTAGAACACTTATGATAAATTGTTTAGTATAAGTATGTGTTCTAGAACACTTGCTATAAGTTTTTTTAACTCTATTTTTATTTATTTATTAATTTATTTATTTATTTATTTTGGTTTTTAATAAATGTGAATATACTATTATTATGTAATATATAATGTGTAGATACCTCTAATGCATTCACAACTGATTTGATAAAAAAAAAATTAATTGATATTATCGATATTATTGTAGTTTAATTTATTTTATGTATTTTGTATATACGAGAAATTGTAGTGCATTAGGTTATAGAAGATTAATATAGACCGACTACTATCATCGTTATATTATATATAGAGATATGACAAAAAGAAAAAAAGATGATAACTCTTAAGAGTTATCTAACCTTTTTACATTAAATTATTATTTGTTAATTGGGTAATTTATGTTAATTTATTTACTTTAATTATGAATATTAAATTTTAATTAAGCAAGACTTGGTGCTTGTTTTTTATGGATTCCACGTGTTTTGTGCAATGTATAGAATTTAGCATGTTAGGTGATCTCCAATGTGCTATTCGATGATGCAAAATTAATATGCGATGGTTAATCTTGAGCAAAACCAAATACATTTTTACTATTGAGCTAAAGGCAGAGAAAAGACACATAAAATTAAGACAAAATGTGTGGTCTCTAGTCTAAGTGATATGTGTTGATTGCAACCGCATACAATATTCTTTTATTCTTGGAATTTTTTTTCTTTAAAATCGTTTTATGATTGACCTATTATGAAAATGGAGAAAACATTAAGAGATTATTTATCATATAGCTGAATGTGGTTGCTACTTTCCTTAATCAACCTCTATTTTCATACATTACCATGTATTCTCATTCTTCCATAACAAACCAAAGCAACATGTTGCATCACCTGCTGGAGCAATTGGCAGTTGACAGATCCTTAGTTCTTTTTGGTAGTTCAATTTAGGTTATTTATATTTCACTTCTTTTAAGTTGTAATTGATGTATAAGTTTGTTCCTTTTGTATGGATTATGTCTTGTTAACTATGAGCTAAATCACTCGTGCTAGATTATGTAAAATTTGATAAGAATTAATTATGTTTAAAGTGATATTTTATTGGTGCTTAGTATTTTTAGTCATTGCAAGTTTATGCTATATATATATATATATATATATATATATATATATATATATTTTATCTAAAGGACATGTTAGCTATCCTAAGTATTTTGAATTTGATATAGAGTTTAGAACCATAGCGTGAATGAATCATTTTAATTGCAGAATGAATTTAATGAGAACTTATACGTAAGATAATCTCAATATCGTTCTATTTTATCATGTTCCTAACAAGCACATTTTTTTTTACTGTGCATATAAATATTGTAGCACCCAGAAACATCACTTAGTAACTTAGACAATTCAAAGGAAACACAATTCCATTGTTTTACCCACACAACCTCAATCTTAGAACTATTTACATTATTTTAATCTTCTCTTTATCACATGAATGTTATTGTTACCCTTTTTCACTCACTAATTAATTTGAATCAATGTATGATTTATGAGAATTAAACTAAATCAATCTTTCTGGTACGATTTTTACTTGTCACTTTGTTACTCATTTGACTATATACTTGCACACTCTTTTTCACAATAGAAAACAATTAATCATAGGTTATGTCAAGTGTGGAGAATATTGAATAAGTCCTCAATCGTAGATGTTGGGAAACTAAACAAATAGATATATTTATATAATAATCACAACACAAGAAAATAATGTGGAAACTCTAGAACCGGATAAAAACCACGCTCGTTGTCAAATGAAAACTAGATAATAACATTATGTAAAAATTGTTACAACACATAGACTTCTCTCAAAACACCCTATGGACCTCAGTACACTCACACCTTCCAAAGCAAATATTTGAACTACACATCGCAACATTCTGACACAAGAATATAAAAGTTTCTAGTGTTTCTGACTAGTGCAAATTGTAACGAAAAACTATCGTTGTATATATAGCTTTGAACTCTATCTTCTTTTACAATTCAAATTTCAACATAAATATAATATTTCAAACAATCCCAGCATCAAGACCATTGAAAGATGGTACATGTCCACAACTTCACAAGTTATCATATTACACCAAGACACATACTACTCATTGTAAAACCTAGATAAGGACAATGTATAACTTAGATCACCCAAATATATAAACAAATGAGTATGGATGATTAGATGTGATAGGTACTATAATAGAGATGCAATATTTATTCAAGTTAGTAGGAAATAAGAAATATGTGTGTTGAAATAGAAGACGAGAATACTATGTTTTTATGATGAATATATTTTTGGTGTATCCAGATTTAGACAAGTTGTTGAATGTGTTTCGTATTGTGTTGATTATAGACAACACCCAGAAAACTAATAAATACATAATACTTTTACTTGAAATTGTCGGTGTGGCCTCAACAGAGTTAATTTATGTAGTGACATTTGCTTTATTTGAAATATGAATGGCAAGATAATATTTGTTGGGCAATAAAGAAGTTAAGAGATCTATTTATTATACCAAACTTGTTTCCTCATGGCTCATGTGATTGTAAGTTGTAACAAACAGATACCTTGTTTTGATAAAAACAATTGAAGTTGTATTTCGATCTGCCGTTAATTTGCTTTGTTGGTTTCACCTTGAAAAAAAGTTAACGCAAAATATGGGAAATATTCACAAGTTTATGAGGAAAATGTGCATTAATACGCAATTTAATTGCTCAAATCGTAGTGCAAAGGGTCTCACCATCGTGCCAAAACATCGAATTTCATACTCTATAAATAGATATAAAGATCAAATTTATGTGCATTTTTCCACCCTTTGTGATTCTATCAATTTTATTTCCCAAAATACCCTCTTACTTCCAAACAACTATTACAACCACATTATAGCAAGCCTCCGTTAATCAATCACCTGTCATAACATTTTTTCGTCAATCGATAAGTTGCATTATGTTTTATTTTTGATTTCACATGTTTATTTCTTAGCATTATCATTTAAATCTTGATTTTAATTAATTAAAAACATTATAATCTCTTTTTTTATTATGCAAAAAAGAATAATAGAGTTAGATTAGTCAAATCATGAGGAGTCGAACTACAAATATAATCTCACATTATTAACTCGTCTTTTCAATTGAAATATCTAATCAATTCATAGATATAAATTGTGATATTGATAGGATAAACAAAAATATCTTATTATAGCTGAGTGATGACTTTTCCAACGAAGTTCAACAAAAAAAATCTTATATATGTAAAAAAACATAGACACTTTTAGACACACCCCACACACAACAAAGATAAAAATATTGAAGAATAAATAATATTTATTTAAAAAATAATATATATATATATATATACATATATTTATTTATATTTATATTTATGTGTGCCGAAATAATATTTATTTGAAGTCCTAGTATTTTTCGAAGTCAATAGTATATCGTTGGAGTAGGCTTTATAGTATTCTTGGGTTTCACATAGTACACAACAAAATCATTCTTTATATTTGACTTGTCCTCTATTATTGCGACTACATAATATTTAATTGAAGAATTCCTTACCACTTGAACTTGCAGGCTCCTCTTTCTTCAGCTTTCGAGCTTAATGACGACAAAAATGTTTCCATTATACATTAAAAAAAACACAAGTACTACTACTAAAATAAAATACAGTCTTAATTGTATTTTTAGTCTATCTATTTATATTGATTTACAAAATTGATTCACTAATTTTAAAAGTTGATATTTTTTGTTCATCTCTCTGATTTTTTTAACTAAAAATAATAATGTGAGATGTTTTAAATAATGTGACATATGATACAATGATATAGAGTGATTAACACTCGTGAAATTGAAATAAAACCTCCTAAAAACTTAAATTTCAATTATAGAAATTTTTCATATTTTTGATTTAATTAATTACATATGAATAATTAATTCATCTAGAAGATTCTATATCAGAAAATCGTATGTTACGTCATTTAAAATTTATTAAATCGTCATTTTTTTTAATTCAAAAGTCTAATAAAAAAAACAAAATTATCGACTTTTAAAATAGAAGACCGGTTCCGTAAATCAATATAAATATAAATATAAATATCAAAACTATAATTAAAGTTATCAAGCTCTTTTGGATATTCACACCATTCAACCTAATTAGTTTCTTAACAAACAAAAAACCTAATTTCATTTGTATTAATAGTTAATAAATAAATCAACATTTTAATCATAAAATAAAAAATATTTATTATTTTAAAATCTCAAATTTATCAAATTACTCTTTCGTATTATGTAAAATCAATTAAAATATTTTCTACTCAACGCTGTTTTGCTTACAAATTAAAAGATTAAAGGAGTATTTTAACACAATTGAAAGAACAACTTAATATGAATATCAAGTAAATGTAACATCTCAAATTGAACACGTTTACAATTTCGAAAATGGTGGTTTAGTCGATAATTAATTCACGCTCCAAAATACTTGTGTGTCTTCCGTGCTGAATCCTCCTGACTTCTGAAGGATTCATCAATCATCCATCTCTTTCCATTTCCCAATGTTAAATTAACAACACCACCAATTTTATTTTTATTTTATTTTTATTTTTATATATTTACTGGTTGGTGGGATTTATAGCGTCACTGCACACGTCTCTCTCTTTCTCTCTCTCCGAGGATCTTCTTTCTTTTTTTCATTCACGCCTCAGCTTTCTTAATTTCACTTCTCTATTGTGAGTTTTTCTACTTCTTTCTTTTTTCTTGTTCATATAATTTTTTTGCCTAATTGTTTTAATAATTTTCTAAAATTATAAGTTTAGTGAAGAAAACTGAGTCAATTGAGAATTTGAGATGGATGCTCTCTGTTATAATTTTGTTTTCCTGGATGATTAAAGCACTTCAAAATTCTGGTTAATAACATTTAAAATCATGATTAATTGTGTTCAGCTAGTGTAATTATCTACATATTGAATTGCGTTGACTATCTAATTGTTGTACAAAATTTGTGTTGAAGCATTAATTAAAAACAAGTATTATTAGAAACTCATGAATTTCAACATTAATTAACAGGATCCTCGAGCCAAATACTTGGCAATTAACCAATGACAACAGATACTAATACCCTAAGTTATTGGTTAAACTGGAGGTTCTTCCTATGTGCACTATGGATTTTAATTAGTGTGACTATAGGATCATTTTTTATATGGAAGTATGAAGAATTCAATAAATCAAGAAAAGAGAAGAGGGTTGAAGAAAGGCGGCGACAAGAATCGGTTGGGTTGTTATATGAACATGAAGCATGGAATACATGTCTTAAAGGAATTCATCCTTCTTGGTTGCTTGTTTACAGAATAGTTTCTTTTTTTGTGCTTTTGGGTTTGCTCATTGCTAATGTTGCTGTTGATGGAGGTGGCATATTTTACTTCTACACTCAGTAAGCTAAATTCCACATATCTTCTATATTATTGTCTTGTATGAAACTCTTATGAATTACTTGAACTAACTAAACTTCCAAGCTAATAGATTTGTATGCATGCATGCTTTCTTCATTTGATATTGAATAAGTAAACTATAATTGTTGGTTAATATGTTTTCACAAGCTAGTTTGGAGAGCTTATGGACATGTCAAAAGTTATTTCCATAAACTCTCCAAAGTAGTCACACAAGTGTTTATGCCTGTAAATAAGTTTAAATAAGTCAATCCAAACAGACTCTATTGTCAATCAGTATGATTTATCCCCAGTAAAATGCTGCTACATAAGCAAAGCAACAACACTCTTTTATTATTAAATATCCCTTAGCACTTGTGATGATATATACACAACTTCGGTATTTAATACTGGTGATTTGTTTTGATGAAACACCGCTATCCGAGCATCTCTGTTGGTCATAAATGGATCTGAATCCTCTACAACTGCATTAAGATGCTGCAGCTGTAGGGACCATAAGATTTAGATATAATCAAACTTTGTTATAAATATGCTGATTCTTTTTTGTTTTTTGGCTGCTGAACAGGTGGACATTTACTTTGGTCACTATTTACTTTGGGGTACCATTTCTCTTCTCTAACTCTTCTTGTATTGTAGTAATTTTTCATTTCATTCATCTTTTGGAGGGTAGGGTGGAATTTGATCTTGTCATATGCTGCATAGAAAAATTGATGAACCTGTGTATCACTTTCAGCTTGCATCTTGTTTCTCCTTCTATCAAAGTTGCTTTAACCGCGATAAATTTGAGAGAAACACGTTAGATGCAGAACGAGGCGCTTATGTGGCGCCTGCACTTGATGGGAATGCAGATATACCTACACTAACTAAGAGTTCCTATGACTATCGGAAATCTCTCAGTCAGAATACTGCTGGTGTATGGGGTTATGTTATTCAAATAATATTTCAGGTAATTTACTCTAAATGATTTTTTTGGTGTTTTTGTTTTTTTAATGCATGGCATTTATTTTTGACTAATTTGTGTCCTACTTTGAGTCTCTCTCAACAACTACAAATTCACTTTTAAGTTAGTGTTGTCAAATAGTGGTTAGTGTTGCATAATTTGAACAAATCACTATTGATTTGGGATACGCCATTTAGTACTAAGTGTTGTCATATAGCCGCTATAGCAACGCTATAACACTGTAGTGTGGCAGAAATTGAATAGACCACTATTTTCTGCAATCCACAATTGACAAGTGTTTTAAGTATAGTTTTTGCTTAGGCAGGACATGCAACTGTGGATTTTTAATTTAATAATGGTTGTGAAAGAAATTGGATATGATTTAAGATGGTAGCTCTGAAGAAGATAAAAAATATGCGATTAAAATTTTCTTAGGGAAGTTTGTTTCTGTCAAATACTCAAATTAATGTTAAGCTTGAAAAAATTTGTCTGTTTGAGATGAAAAACTTTACACTGTTTGAAATAGTTGGTTTCTGTACAACATGTTCAAGATTATAACTTGCTTTTCAAGGTGCCAAAGAGAATTTGTCATTAAATAATCAAACTGTTTCGATATTGATAGATGTTGTTGCATTACAACATCATATGTTTGCAGAAGGCTATTATGCAGACTCTGTTAGAATCATTTTTTTTTTCCAATGTTTTCTTCTTGTTCATGCTGTTCTTATTCAGCGTATGTGACTTATGAATAAAAAACTGTAATAGTATTTGGGTTTTATTGTGTTATTAATAACTGGTTAAACTCAGGAGGCAATCTATCACCTTGTTTTAATTTTCTTTTGAAAATATAGACTTGTGCAGGTGCTTCAATGCTCACTGACATTGTATTCTGGCTCATTCTCTATCCTTTTATGACACCGAAAGACTTCCGCCTGGATATTGTGAGTATTATTGATCTTGTCCCCGGTCTGTCATTTCTTCATTTGGTTGGGAAAGTTATACTGATATAATGATAAATTTTTTGGGGAATGTTTGGCATTTTCTCTTTGCTACCTAAGATAAGAAAAAACAAAAGAAGCAACAGAAAAAGAAAGAGGAAAAAACCTAATCATTAATGAACTGCACCCACATAGCAAACTGTTTGGCATTTGCTTATTAGTTTTATACTTGTTAAAATGTTATGTTCCAATTTTAAGTATGTTGCACTGTTTTTTAGGTATTGTTCGCTTTGAGTCTTATGTGAACCTTCACATTTTTTTCCTTAGTTAAAAGGCGCTTTAGTGAGTTGAGGAGAGTGAGTGTTTATAAATTACTATTAACCTCGATTATTAAGCAATGCATGACTTTTTGGTGTATTGGAACAGGATTATTTAGTTTGGTGATTTCTATTGAATATTGATGTTAGTAGGCATATTATCAACAACTAAGCATTTTGTGCTTTTCCAGCATGTGCTAGACATTAATTGACTTCATCATGAAACTTGTAATTAATGGATGGCTGTTCTTTAAAATACCTTAATTATGAAAAAGCTAATGAGGGTGCAGAAATGTCACAGAGAGTTTATAAATTTAAGTATTGATTACTTTCAGTTCTAAAAGAATAGGCTGGTTTGTCGCTTCTCATATCTTCTATTATGGGAAAATGTTTTCACTTTTTATTTTGCAGTTCACCGTTGGTATGCACTCTGTTAATGCTCTGCTCCTCCTCGGTGAAACATCATTGAATTGCATGGTGAGTTTTTTTTTTCTCTATCTTTTTGCTTATATTTCTCCTTAATTATCTACTTTAAATTTACATCTATTTATTCTTAACACATGCAGAGATTTCCAGTGTTTCGATTTGCATATTTTATCTTGTGGACGGCTACATTTGTGATTTTTCAATGGATCATCCACTCCGTTGTTTCGCTTTGGTAAAATCGTGTATCCCATCTTCTTTCTACCGCTTTTCAATCGCCACAATTCTGTTCATAATTTTTTAACCTTTTGTTACAGGTGGCCTTATCCTTTCCTTGATCTGTCATCCCCATATGCACCCTTATGGTATGTTTGTAAATTCAATTGCTCACCAATACAATGTTGTCAAATAGTGGTGCTATAGTCCTATAGCATAGGAGAATTTGAACAAATCATTATTGTTTTGCAATACCGTATCTAGTAAAGTATTGTCAAATAGTGGTTATAGCAGTGCTATAGCACAACGAAATTTAAACAAATCACTTTTCTTCAGCGATACGTTATTTAGTATAAAGTGTTGTCAAATTTTAACTATAACATTGAAGAGTAGCCGAATTTGACAACATTGACCAATACTCAAAATAGAACATCAACTTTAGCAGCAAATAATGTTGTGACTATATAGTACATTGATACTAAAAATATTATGTTATGAAGTTTTGGTCAAGGTTTTCAAATATGACACACTTAAATTAACTTGAAAGTAGTGATAGGGAACAATTTACCGTAACATGAAATGTTACACGATAAATTGGATATGAAATTAAACTCGTAGATTGAAGTGAACAGTTTCGATTAATATATGTCTGTTGCCCTCTTTTAGGTACTTGGCTGTTGGTATAATGCACATACCATGCTATGGCATTTTTGCGTTAATAGTGAAGTTGAAGCACTTGTGGTTGTCAAGAATGTGTCCTGGTTCATGTCAGTTTGTAAGGTGATAACACATTTCACAACATTCATTCTGTCTAAAGCATTTTGAATTTTAAAGATTTAGATTTAGATCCTCTTCTCCCCAAAAAAAAGTGTTCAGAGGAAGGTATTATTTTTATGTGGGGTGGGGATGCATATTTATTTGTATTTATTATTTAAATTAAACTCATAAAAGTTCTCTGTCCTATATTTGTAAGTTGATGTTTGTGATATTTTCCATTAAAGTTAATTTGCCACAAATATCATTCATTGATTAAATTAGCCTAAGTTAAATAAAAGAGAGATATACTAACGGATGGTTGGAGTTGTTGTAGTGTGAATAAAACACTAGGAGTTCGTCGCGTAACTATACCTCAATTGGTAGCTGGTAGCTGTATGGACATCGATATGTAGGGGATTTGGTTTTGAACCTGAGATTCTTCACTTCTCCCTACTTAAAGTGTGAGTTTAACCAATAGATTACTTGACAAACAAAAAAAAATACTAGGAATTCAAGTCTATATAGCTATTGCAAATGGTTTGTTAGTGGAAGATAAGATTGTTTATAATATAACCTACAATGGATTTGACTCTATTTGGCTGTCAGTTGAAATTTTTGTAACAAAAGCTGTTTACTAAGTAATAAGAAAGGATGTTAATAACTTCTGCATAGCTTCATCAAAATAATGCTTGAGGTAGTCACATGGGTAGTGATTACTATATTAAACATTTTTCTTTTATGACAACTTACATTTTATTTTATCTGAATTTTAGATTAATAAATTAATTTTCTTAGACTAATATTTATTTTTTATTTATATTTTGAGACAAAAAATATTAACACAACACTTTTTTCATTACACATAGTTTAATAGGACTCATTGTATTTCAACAAATAAGAAAGCGCTAAGAAAGAGTAGCTACAACTTACTTTAAATAATATTGAGTAAAGTCCACAAAAGCAATGATTGTTTATAGGAGGGTGCGTTTTGTTTTGAGTCGTGGAAAATAATTCATTGGTACAATTTTCTCAGAAATATAACTATAAAAATCTTATTCTCAAATATATTTAAAAAAAGTATTAGGCTCGCAGTTTTAATATTTTAAAAAAAATTAGTATATATATATATATATATATATATTTATATTTAAAAAAAATCCTATATAAAATACGGAAATGCATTTTTCCATCCTCTACCTTGAGAATAATTATTCTCAACCTTGTTGTATGTATCAAACACATGTATGTTCGTTCCCTACTCAATATCTAAGAGTTCAAATCCCAAACAATTCTCACATGTCTACTATAAGTTTTCAATGGATATGGATAAGTATTTTCTACCTTTGAATCTCCTACCTTTAGTGACTTTGTATCTATATCTCTATTTATCAATCATTTTCTCTCATCTAAATAATTGTTAATACTTAATTTGAATGACCAATTTTACTCCAAAATACACTAAAATCACCAAAGTCACCCATCACCAAAGGTAGAGAATCAATTTCCAATCGATATAATGCTAAATCCTGATTTGAATCCCACAATTTCAAAAATATGGAAGTGAATTTAAAGAAGAGATTTAAAAAGGTTTGAATTGAAATTATTTAAATTCGAGGTTTGAATTAAAACAATCTAAATTCCCATTGCATACCCCATATTATTGACCAATAGTTTCGATCCTCCACAACGTAACACGTGATGTAAGCTGCTACTTGTAGTGACTACACGGTGCAACCGTCACTCAGAAAAGTTAAATGCCATTACACATTGAACAATAAAAAAAAGGAGCATCATTCACCAATGTATCATTAGCCACCAATCATGTGTTTATAAGGGTTTAAATGATTGCAATACTTTGGGGAAATGTTATTCGCAGCAGCTGCATCTTGCAGGTAAAAACACTCGTGTATACTTTTCTTGATTGTGTCACCTAATGGAAAGAAGCGCAGCCATAACGTTCTGAAAATAAAGCTGGGCTAAAGATTGAGAACATATAAAGCAAATGCAAGTACTCTGACAAATAGTTGAATCATTATAGTTCCAATGAAGTCGATCCTCATCAATCCCAACATAGTGATTCCTACCCTGACCCTTCCCCCCCTTTTTCTTTTAGTTCAGTCTGTGTTGAGTTTTAAGAAGTAAAAACCAAAAGTAACAACCTAATTCATATTAAATCAACAAAAATCTAAGTTTAAACATAATATCCAGCTATGGCTTCACGTGTTCTCTGATAAACTCTTCTAGCTGAGATATCTCCCCGGTTAAACCAGAAGCATCTGCAGTTGTAACTGTGTTTGAGCATTGAGTGAAGGAAAATGGCTCGCCAGGTTCCCCTAAAGTAAACTCGTTTGTAACGTCAGCATCTGAAACTGCACTTCTTGATGCCCGTAATTTGTCGCTGAAAAAGTAACACAGTTAATATAGTATAGCTGACAGATGAAATCATGAAAAGAACCAGACTACCATTCATTAGATAATATGTGTTTTGGATAAAAACAAACCAATCATTTGATTTTGAGTGTGAAGATAATTAGTCACATACAGATAGAAGGGGGATGGGATGTGAAGAGCACATAATCCATCAAACTGATAACACAATGAAAGGATGAAGTAATTGCTGAATGATCAAATGTAAACAAATTTAAGGATTTGAGGCCATACATTTCTTTCTCGAGTTGTCTGCGGATAAATTCTTTGGTGTGAGCAGTGACTTTGTCAGTTTTGTTGCAGAGAATAAGCAGTGGAATCTTCTTCCTCACAACACTTCCCTTAGTCAACAGATCATATAGGTACCTTAACACGTAAAACAAAATGTCAGTATCTTTGTAATCATAGATAACCCTTCTTTCTCAGGAAAAGTGAGCAATGGTGACTTATTCAATTTATATTGCTTTAATATCTTGGGAGTTTTTAACACTCCCCTGTGGCTTACAGCTATTGCTGACAAATTAGTCATTTATAAAAAGATGATAAACTAGCAACTTAATGGAGAAAGGAATTACTCTGAGGCAGCACGACAATTTGGTAAGAAGTCCAAAGCATCAACAACAAAGACTATGCCAGCTGCTTGAGGCAAGTACTCATCCAATTTGGGTCTAAGACGAGAATGTCCGGGAACATCAACAATATGAACTGGTTTGATCTTTCCTTTCTGTCACAATATAAAATACATAAGACAATGTTTGGTCTATTGTACGATCTGATTCCAAATCATTAAACAAACATTGAAATATTAGATATAATTTCAACTAATTTGACAAGCCAAAAGGGTTTTTTCAATCAACAATAAAAGATGAATATTCTCATTGAATAGAGAAGATGAGAGGAACAATTTCTGCACGCCTAAACTTGTAAATCTGTGCAAGTAATTAAGTGCAGGAGGCTAACACTACCTTGGTTGTTTCACCATGAAGAATAAAAGTGTCTTCATTAGGTTCCATTGATGTAACAGTACCCTGATGAGTAGAGCCATCCCTAAGCTGACACAAACATAAGATAGTGAACCCAGAACAATATGTCAGCATCGGAAATATGAATAGAAGAAAAATTAATAGTAGTATTACCAAGGAATTGGACTATATCCCACCATGTAATATCACCTGCTAATGTAATAGCATGCTTTCAGTTTATAATAACCAACCACCTAACCTTGATTCCTCTTTTCCCTCACACAAAACTATACAAGCAATCTTTGGTCGTAATTAAATACATTACAAACTAAACCATGCTATGCAGTTCAAAAACTTGTCAACAACAACTGAAAGCTTACCACAGATTAGACCTAAAAAATCAATTTATTTCTTGTTTTCCAGATTACAGATCCAACAATATCACAGTCGTAGCTCAAGACCATAATTGTTAATACCTATGAAGCACATACATAGACACAACACTGACACTAATAATAATTTGAATAATATTGAATGTAACTAACTACATATGTCAGTGTCATGTCAGATAGGCTTTCAATTTGAAGTGTCGATGCTACACAGCTAACTACCGCAAACATCAACCAGAAACCAGCACTACAATTCACTCACTATACCTAGTATCACTTAATTTCATGATTGCATGCAATGTTTATTTCACAAATAAACACAAAATTAAGCAATTAATTAAAGTAAACTCAACAACTCTATAACTATTAAACTAAATGAATACAAATACAGAAAAGCAGGTGCAGTAATTCATCAATTCAGAAACTAAACCAATCGAATTTAGGTTTACCTGATAGAAGATAACGGTTTTCCCGCTCCCACTAAGTCCCGTCAAAACAATAGTGTTAGACTTTGTGCGCTTCAAAAACCTCACTACCAAAAAAAAACACAAAATTCATCAATTAAAAACTCAGAATTCGATCAAAAGAATAACAAACTCAACAACAAAACGAACTCACTCACGTGAGAGAAGAAGCAGCGTTGTGAAAACCACGATAGCGGCAGCGGCATAGAGTTGATTGGGAGGAACCTCGCGAAGGTAATCGTTTGCGACATTCAATAGGTGAGAAATTTGTTCCTTCCATTGCTCCAACTCTTGTTGCATTGTGAAATTGAGGTTTTTTTTTGTACGAAATTTTGATGTGTTTCGTTTGTGAGTTGTGTTAGACAGTTGTAGAGTGAGGAGATGACGGAGAGTACGGAAGAAGAAGTTAAAGAAAGGGTTTCCGCCGTACACGGTGGCTGCTGACGGTGCTCTGATTTTCGGAATCTGCAGATGTGGCGTGTCAACAACCACAAATCGAGGGCGTTTGAAATGTAATGCGAAACTGCAACAAGGTGTGTCGTTTCGTAGAGTTTAATAATGGACCTGTTTTACCATTTTAATGAACGGAGATAATAATGTTTTTATTGAATTAACTTTTTTTGACCAAACTTTTATTAATTACTTTTACAATATCAGATTTTTTTTTGTTGACGAAGACAATAAGATATTGTTGTATTTACCATTTATGTGAAGTAAAGATAATAAAAAAAATTAAATTAAATAAAGAATAAAAACATCACATAATTAATCTGACATTTAATTTATGTTGACATTTTAAATAATTATTTATTTGTAGTATTCTTAAATATTATTAAAAAATAAAAAATACAACATTTTTAGGGAAAGCATTTCAAAATCGAAGAAAAGATCCTAAGAAATAGAAATTATTGCCGTTAAAATCTTACCAAAAAAGTTTATAGGGGTAAAACCATAGTAAAGAAAAAAAAAATGTGTATCAAACACCTACAGACATTATCAAAATCTATATTTAAGAGAACTAATTTTATTTCTATTAAAAACATCATATATATTTAAAGGAAAAATATCCCATCAATATCAGTTAACAATGTGAAGTCCCAAAAATAATAATTTTGTTTACATATTGATTTCTTTCATTTCCTAAGAATATTAGATATGGTAAGCTGATTCTTTTAACTATTTCAAGAAAATTAAACGATATATTTCTAATAGACCAAAAAACAAGGCTAGTATTCCTAAATGTTAGATTTGTCAATTGTGAATCAGATTCAATTCATAGAAATTATCACTCGTTCTTGTAGGTTATTTCAATAGTCACCATAACTCTCATAAACTTAATATGTAATGTAGTTGTAATAACCAAATTCATAATAAAACTATCCAAAAAAGCAGTAGAGTTGTCTCTAAATATACTCCATAAGCAATAGAGCCACAACATCCAGCTTCGTCGATATTACATTTAATTCAATACTCGTTATGGACCGCCAGACCACTTCCTTGATGATAGATGTTTTATGAGGATGAACTCTAGCTTAGAAAATTTTGAGAATTTGAAATTATTCCATAGAGTTGGAAATTGTGCTAGAACTGCGATTGTCATGTAAAGATACATTGATAGTAACTCTAAGAGTCTATTTGAGGGACTGTATAAGAGATATAATATAAATAAGTTATCATATCATATTTAAATCTAGTTAATCCATAATTCTATCATATTATGTCTCTCTAATTGAAGTTTATATCATAAATATGAGTTGAGTTAGAAACCGACATGATATGATAAGAACAGTAGTTATCAATTATCCTTATAAAATATAATTTAAAATACAGATTAAAATATAATAAAATATAAATATAAAAAAATTTATAAAATCTAATCTAAAATATAAAAATATAAATATATAAATATAATCAAATAGAAAAATAATTAATATGATTTAATATTAAAATTAAAAATAAAATATTAATAATTAATTTAAAAATATTTATGATTTTAGACAAGAGTAGTTTTGTCTTTTTATATAATTTAATAAATTAGTATTTACAATTATAAAAATATGAAAGTTAATTGAAATTTTAAAATAAATATAATTTGTTTACAATGTATTCTTGCTATTTACATATGATATATATATCATATCTTTATTTACATTCTAACAAATAAAATATAATTATTTGGTTACTCGTGATTTTGTTTTGAAAATTTAACTTGTTTATTTAGTAGCGTCAATGGATAGTTTTAATATAAAATTATTTCATTGCTTATTTATTTATTTTTTTTGTTAATTTATAATATTTAAAATATAATAAGTTAATTTTAAAAAAACTAATATGGAATTGTTCACAATGGTAATTTTGTTATTTAAATATAATATATATTATATCATATCATGATTAGATGTATATCAAAATTCATGACAAAATAAAATATTTTCATGTTTGTATAAGATACAATATATGATAATGTTTATCCTCTCACTATCCAATCAGATACTATATTATCCTTATACAGCTTTATATCATATATCATGTCTCTTTCTATCATGTGTATCAAATGGGTCATAAGTGTAGGTGCACTTTCCATTCCAATTCCAATATAATAAACCAAACACTTTATCCACTAATTTAATAGTATTCCTCTCTCCATCTCATAATAATTGTCATTTTAGTAAAAAAAAAAAATTAGTCTCAAAATAAATGTCATTCTCAATTTTTAATGCAACTTTAATTATTTTTTTTCAATACTACTCTTCAATAATTACTATGTGCACAACTTATAATTTATAAAAATTATTGTACTTTACATTGATAATAGTGTAAAATTCACCAATAATTAAAATGGGAAGTTTGATAAAATGAGTTATCTTTTTCTTCTAATTATTATATTTCTTAATACGTGTGCAAAAATCTTAAACAACACTCATTGTGAGACGAATGAAGTATTCGATGATATACAGTTGTAGAAGTGGTGGTGGTGGTTGTTAATTGTTCTTTGCGAAGGTGTACTTGTACATATTTCAACAATCGAGTGAGTTTGTGTCTGAGAGTGAGACATTTTAGATTTATAAAATTGTGTCTTTTAACTTGTGTAAGGTGTCATTTTATGTCTTATAGGGTTTCTACATGAAATAAGTTAGGATTATGAGTTTTGCGATATGTGATTTATGCATCACCGTTTGATTTCAAACGTGAGCCTGTGATGATGAATGATAATGGTTGCCATCAGATGGCCTCAGAAGGATGTCCAAGTGATTTTTAATGGCCACTCATCTCAAATCCAATTGATTATGTTGTTATACTCTAATTGAGAGATATGCCATGTTTAAATGTGAGTTGTATCGAGTTGTTCCTAAGTCGGCAAAATGATAACAAATGTTTTAAAAATATTGATATATCTATCTAGGATTTTATTAGTAAAACTTATGGGAGCATAAATGAGTACAAAAAAGAAAATGAGCTTAAAACAACTAAACCAACCTCCTTGAACAATACTAGTAGAAAAAATCTAAATCACAAGCATGCAAATTAGAAGCTCCGCCTTCTAATTATTTTAAAGGCAACAATGATGCTAATCTTATCGTCAATAGATGTTGGGGAATGAGGATTGTTATCAAAGACGATAAGTCAATAGATGTTGGAAAATGACAATCGTTATCAAAGAATATCAAAGTCAAATATAACAATTGTCAGTTGAACTATGAATGACTTCAACAATGTGACCACAATTGAAGACAAATTTTGTTAAACATAATAATATTTGCCATTGATTTTTGTTTTCCACATGCCTTTATTGGAAACAAAGTATAAATATCTAGTTAGTACCTTACTATATTCCTACTGAGGTGATAAAGCTATAGATATCAAATATAGATTAGATTTTATTTTCTTCTCTGTTGGTGTAAATTATGTGGGTAAAAATTGTAATAAGGGTGCACACTTGCTAGCTCAATATACTAATTCAAATCCAAACTGGATTTTAATTTAAAAGGTCCCATATGTAATTCAGGCCCAATCCACATTGGATCTAGCCCATTCAAATTAACAAAAGGTTTTTACTTTCAAATAAAAAATTAATATTATCTTTTACCTCTTCCCTTTTTTATTGTTATTTACCTCTTAAAAGTTATTGTAAAAATGAAAATTTATAATAATGTCCTTTCATCTGATTTAGTTATAAGATTAATTAAGATATTTATCTATTTTTTTTTTGTATAAATCTTTTATTATTAAAAATGTGTATAATTAATACTTTTATTTTATTTTATTTTATTTTTTATTTTAAAATAATGGTGTGTGCGTTGCATGTCAACAATTTTATATTTTTTTAATATATTTTATTTTCCATATATTTTTTTAATCTGATTATAGATTTAAAAAAAATAAATATTTAATTATCCTACATATTTTTAAATTATTTGAGAATTTTTAAATATATATCTAAACTAAAAGAAAATTATAATGAATTGCTTGAACTAATATAAATTTTGTAATCAGATAATCCTATTATAGTTCAGTTAGTCAAACTTTTATAGAATGGCCTAATTACAACAACTATATTAGTTTAGGGATCTAATTACCATAGATGATTCAAAATGTGAGCTGAAGGGAAAAATGATTTAAAAAAAAAAGGGTTATATATATTTTTAGTTTTTATAACAAAATTTGTAAACTTTAAGTCTTTTAATTTATTTTAGTTTTCTATTTTTGGTTTTTAGTTTTAAATTAACTATTGTGTATTCTTCGAATTTTTGAATGTTTTTTTACAGTAATGTTTAAGATATATTTAACAATTTCTTTATATAAAATTTAGAATTTTTTAATAAACGATAAATTAAATATGAATTTTTAAGCTTTTTGCGCTTTTATTATGTGTATAAATGATGAGTTAGGTCGGGTTTGGTGGGTCTCTTACCGGATCTCAATATTTGATCGGACCAATTTTTAGGTTTACGAGTTCAATAAAGACGAAATAGAATAAATTGATGCTGGGTTGGTCTCAAGATGAGTCGTCAACTAGTAATTCTTGAAATTTTCTTAAAAAAAAAAATTAAATTTAAAATAACTCATAACAAATCTTCTATGTTACAATTTGTCAATTCATTCAAAAGTAATCTATTAGACCCATAGATCTTTTACCATATAATAATCCTTCTCTTTAATCAATATTAGTATCAAAATAACATTGTTTAATAATAATAATAATAAAGAAAAGGATGCAAGGAGGAGAAGAAAATTGAATACGTAGGGAAGAGAAAACTTTTTCAAACACTAAGTTAAGTAAATAAATAAAAACTTTTATATTTAATGTATTTTGGAATGAAATCAGTAACACAGAGGGTGATCGAACCCATTTTTTTTTTATCTTATTCTTATTTTATTTTTTTAAATTAAGTGAAAAAGTGAAAAATTTATAAATCAAATCGATTTTGCGGGACGAATCGAGTGTTATACACCTCCAATTTTCACTATTGAAATTCTTAAAACCTATAAAACCAAGGATTAAAGTCTAATAATTTAGAAATTGATGATTGAAATCCTATTAAGTTAAAATTAGGTGTAAAAAAATGCAATTACCCAAAATATTATCTAACTTACATTCTTATTAATTCTTACAAAAAAAGAAAAAATGAGACCAAATAGTGAGGGTAATTGTTGAATGTTGAAAGTGTGGTTGAAGTTACAGGCATTGGTCCGAAGTAGGATACTAGGTAGGTGGTACCCTACATGTGCGTGTCTTGTGTTTTGTTCTTCCCTTTCTCTTCTTCTATAATTCACCAACCCAACAACCTCATCACTTTCTATTCCGTTTTTTTTTTTCTTTTTTTTTTCTTCACCAAGCATTGAAAAACAAAATCAAATATTCATCTATAAATAGATCCATCACACAACAACCACATCGTTCGTTCATAAACTCTTCCTTAGATCCAATCCAATTACTCATTCTCTTTCCGGTAAAATTCTCAGATCTCAACTTTCTTCTCCTTTCTCATTTCTTTCATTTTTCAATTTGTTCTGTTCAATCTTTAAAATCTTAAAGCTTTGATTTTGATCTCAATTTTGAAGTCCCATCAAGCTAATTTTGGATTTTTTTTCCACGAGAAAAATTATAAGTGGAATAATTTGGGATTTTATAAATTTATTACATGTTTTTTTTTAGTAAGGATCTATTTAAGTGAAATATTTGATAATTGAGTTAGTTGGTTGATGAAATAGATTAAGAAGAAATGGCTCGCAAGAAGATCAGAGAGTATGATTCCAAGAGATTGTTGAAGGAACACTTTAAGAGACTCTCTGGCAAGGACTTACCAATTAAGTCTGCACAAGTAAGTGTTCTTATCATGAGATACCAAGTTTGAAGTTTTAACCTTTATTTTATTATATAATGTATAGCCTATTAATTAATTATTATGCATAGGTTTATAAATTAGCTAAAAGTAGGTTTGAAGTTTGTAGTTTGAAGTTTTTGAACCTTTATTTTATTATAATTTAATTAACTAAATGTGGGAAATTTTAATTGGCTGTGTTTTGGTAAACAACTTAATTAAGTGCTATTTGATAAGCACTTATGATATAAGAATTTATGTGTTAGTTGTCTGTCTCTATAGTTGAAGAACTTTTGGGAAGTAGGAAATTTTAATGGCTGTGCTTGGGTAAACAACTTGATTAAGTGCTCATTTGATAAGCCCTTATATAAAAAGAACTTATATATAAGTTGTTTCTATAATTGAATAGCTGTTGGAGATGATTTCACGTATAGCTTTGTGTAAGCTATTTTCAATTTTCATAAGCTATTATGGTAAGTTTATGAAAATAAGCTGAAAATGGCTTATGGCATTGGGCACTTCATGAGCTATTCGATAAGCCCTTTCATACATGTATATACATGTGCTTATGCCATAACACAAGTTTAAATAAGCTTAAAATAAATGTAACGTGTTTAAATTTTTTAAAAAGGTTCACTTTTTGAGAAATCAATAAGCTTTAACTATATTTGCCTGGTTCAATGTAGCGTGCATATCAGACTTGAGTAACTAATTTGTTTTGGTTTGTGATTCAAGGTTACAGAGGCCACTGATTTCACAGCGCTGCAAGACAAGGAACCTTGGCTTTCTTCTTCAAAATTGGTTGTGAAACCCGACATGTTATTTGGAAAGCGTGGTAAAAGTGGTTTGGTTGCCTTGAATTTGGATTTGGCACAAGTTGCTTCATTCGTGAAAGAGCGTCTCGGTAAAGAGGTGATTTGTCTCTCTATGGTTCTGTCTTTCAAACCTTACATCCATTGTCTTGCATTTTATGTTTTTTAGTTGTTTTAAGTATTTTCCTTTCAACCCTTATTTTAGTCAAGTGTTTATTTGAACATATAGGTTGAAATGGGTGGATGCAAGGGACCAATATCAACTTTCATTGTCGAACCATTCATCCCACATAATGAAGAGTTTTACCTTAACATTGTTTCTGATAGACTTGGGAACAGCATAAGCTTCTCAGAATGTGGAGGAATTGACATTGAAGATAATTGGGATAAGGTACTGCAACACATCCTTTTCGTCTTGCAGATTTAACACTGTCTATGTCCTGCATTATCCATAAGCTACAAAGTTCTGTTTTCATATTTCAGGTTAAGACTGCATTTGTTCCGACAGGAGTGTCTCTTACATCAGAAATCGTTGCCCCACTTGTTGCAACCCTTCCCTTGGAGGTAGATTAAATTTAAGTTTCACTACCAATTTGTTCTTTTATGAACAAACTAACTTTGGACATTTTACGTATATTTATGTATCTGCAAATTTGTTTCATTCTTGACATAAATCAATCAGACCATCTGAATGTGATTGAATACCCTGTATTTTTTTTATAGATCAAGGGAGAAATTGAGGACTTTCTCAAGGTGATTTTCACTTTGTTTCAAGGTATACAAAGTAACAAAATATTTATTAACACACCACTGGATGGACTTGTGCAATCCGCTTTATTGACAGTTACATTTAAATGGTACCATTTAAAAATATTATATATTAATTTGTTTACTTTTCTTGTGTTAGACCTGGATTTCACTTTCTTAGAGATGAATCCTTTCACATTGGTTGATGGAAAGCCTTATCCTTTGGATATGAGAGGCGAGCTAGATGACACTGCCGCTTTCAAGAACTTCAAGAAGTGAGTTCTTTCTTTTTAACAAATGCCAAGTGCTATTTTCGAGGACAGAATACACATACTAATTTGTACGGATGGATATTTTGCAGTAAATATTTTTAAATGAACATACATTGTTGTATTGGTTGCAGATGGGGTAACATTGAATTCCCACTACCATTTGGAAGGGTTATGAGTGCCACTGAGTCTTTCATTCATGGATTAGATGAAAAGGTATACTAATATAACTTTTTGACCTAAATGCACAATCTTATTCTATTCAGTTTATACTGTGTATGTATAGAAAATGTGCGTGTTTGTAATATTAACGACTGCTTATCATATATTCAAGTTCCATTGAATTTCTCACAACAGCCATCAATAATTTACCGATGAATGTAATAACTAATAATACTGTTACTTATAGTTATGATTTGATGTTATTGGTTAATTTATACACTTGTTTAATTTTTGCAGACAAGTGCATCTCTAAAATTTACCGTGTTGAACCCAAAGGGTCGAATTTGGACAATGGTTGCTGGGGGAGGTGCTAGTGTCATCTACGCTGACACAGTGAGCTACTCTTTTATCTTATTTTAAAACCAAATTAACACTTAATCTCCATATTTGTAGCATGAAGTCACAACTTCTGTACTAACTACTAAAACAGGTAGGAGATCTCGGCTTTGCATCTGAGCTTGGAAACTATGCAGAATATAGCGGTGCACCCAATGAAGAGGAGGTTTTGCAATACGCCAGAGTTGTAATTGATGTAATTAATTTTTTATTTCTGCTTGACTTTTGGTGTACCTATCAATTATAGAGACTGAACAATGGTGCTTACATGAACGATCAGTCGTTGATTGAAGTGTCGAAAGATACTATAGGTATTCTGTAGCAACAATAATCATTTTATTTCTTTTCAGTGTGCAACTGCGGATCCTGATGGCCAAAAAAGGGCTCTTGTTATAGGAGGAGGCATAGCTAACTTTACCGACGTTGCTGCTACTTTTAGTGGCATAATTCGGGCACTTAAAGAGAAGGTAATCCCTATGATCATATAGCTTTGATTAGTTATATCATGATAGTCTTCTTGTAGTAAAGTAATTCATTTTTGAGCTATTGTGATCCAGGAATCGAAGTTAAAGGCCGCAAGAATGCACATTTACGTGAGGAGAGGGGGTCCTAACTACCAAAAGGGTCTAGCGAAAATGCGAGCACTTGGAGAGGAAATCGGCATCCCCATTGAGGTCAATTAATTAATTCATGCCTTTATTGATACTCCGTCTGTGTCATTTACAATATTTATTTGTCTGTTTATATTATCAATGAAACATTAATTATAATTTTCCACTAATATATCCTTATTTATTGTACCTCAACCCATCTAACTACTCCACTAACTACTATTATTAAGGGTATTTCAGTAAATAAAACTCATTTTATCATTGAAATTAACATAATCATTTTCTTAAGAACCGCGTACAACTCAAATGAGACATATATAGTGAGACGGAAGGAGTAGTATTGAACAATCAATTCCAAAATTGTTTTGAGGAACAATCTGTTGATCCTTTTAGATATCTTCATTACAGGTTTATGGACCTGAAGCAACAATGACTGGTATATGCAAAGAGGCAATACAGTGCATTACTGCTTCTGCTTAACTCTCCATTTCTGGTCAATGCTTCCTGGGTATCGTGTCATTCGCAAGTTGAAGTTAATGTTGATTATTGATTTACTTTCCCGTTCCTGGAGTTTGTATATTTAGTTAGACCATATGTTTATAAAATCAAGCTATCTAAAAAGAGTGGTTGAGAATGTTGTCTCATTTTTTGTAGAATTTTATGGTACTGTCTTGATACAATAAAGAGATTATTTTTCTTTTGATTGATACCTGTTTCTGTGTGTTGAATCTGTTGATATACTTTCTTCTGCTCTCCACACACACACAAAAGCATGCTTCTGGTTTGCTCAAAATAAGCTCTTTAAACTAAATAAAAACTCCACAAAACTGACTTATAAGGAGACTATCTAAGCCTTATAAGCCCTGTAACTCCAGTCGATGTGTGATTCTCTAGAGTTACTCATGTATTTTTCATATATATATATATATATATATATATATATATATATATATATATATATATATATATATATATATATATATATCACCCTACAGTTTGTACAATTTCTGCTATTTTTTTTTATAGCTGTATTGCTAGAACTTCTACATATTTATTTACATCCAGATTCTACTACCTACCCTTTATGTGAGAAAGTGAAGGGTAAAAGATGTGTATAGTATTTTCCTAGTTTATAGAGATATTTCTTGGATACAAATATGCTAACTAATTTCCACAGGATCATTTATAAGCATTTATGTTGTGAATCCTTATCAGTACATTTTTCTTTTATTCTTGCTCTCTAGTTTAAAGCCTTTGCTAGGGTTTCAAGATGTTTGGAATATTATAAAGAAATGTTACATTCAATCTTAAAATGATGCCATTTTATCACCACTTGAGAAGGAAGCTTTGTTGAAATCTAAGAAGAAATATTATAAGTGGATTTTTGGTAATAAGGTATTGGCTATTGATTAGATCGTTTGTGCTATTTGAGTAATCGAAAGATTTAGTTAGATTCAATGTTTGTTAATCAACTGGTGAGTTTGCCTCAAATCTATGAATAAAAATTCAAGAGAAGGCATAATTTGCCTATGGAGTAAGTCCACAAAGTTGAAGCCTCTTTGAGAAAAAATTGAAACAAAATGAAGTTAAAGAAAACATGGTAAACTAAAAAGTAATATTTTGAGTTTGAGACAATTTATTATTGAACAAAATATTATATGGTCTAAAGCAAGCACGAAAGACATGGAATAGGCTAGCATTGACAAGAAGTTTCAAAATAATGCATTTGTTGGTTGTCAAAATTACCATTATGTTAAATATTTTGAGTTTGAGATAATTTAAAACTTATGATAATGGTAATATTTTGTTTGTTTGTCATTATTTGGATTAGCTTATCTTTACTTAGCTTTGAAGTGAAGCAAATGGAGAGTGGCATTTTCATATAAGCTCTATATATACTGTCTTTATAACTTATTTACAAGCTTTTCACAAACTGTTTTTTAACATGTGGACACATTAGAATCGATTTTCATAAACTTTTGAATAAAATGACATTTTAGTCCTTCACAAAATACAAGCAAAACATTAATTTTTGAATTTTGTTTTTAGTCTCTAACGAAAATAAACTGCGACAATTTAGTGTTTAAACCACAATATGACATTGAAACGTATGCAAAATTGATGACGTGTATCATTAAGTCATTAACAGCGTCCATGAACTTTTTATGTTGTCTTTGACAAAAAAATGAGATAGTTTAGTCTCTTATTTAAAAACCAAATAAAAAGGAAACAACACAAATCTTCTTGGCTACAAGTGAGAACGAAAGATGTGGAAACGAAAACTCTTGAAAAGCAAAATTGCGATTTCTTTTTGTGTTTTTGTTTTTAAATTGCAATTTATTTCCTTTCTATGAAGATTTTATTTATTTATTTTTTTGAATTATTATGTGACATGTGGATTGTCACATAATTCAACCACATTTCAAAAACAAATAAAAAAAATTAACAAAAAAACTCAATTTATTTTTTGTTAGAGACTAAAAATATTATTGTTTTAGGGACTAATCTATTCCCATATATTTTTTATATTTTTTTGAGTGACCAAAATATCCCTTCACTCTAAACTTTTTCGAGCACTTGCATAAATTATTGTAAATATTGATGAAAATATGTTCCAATTACCAAGTTACAAACAATCTTTAGTAGTATTAATCAAAAATATAATTTAATGGTTCAAGATTGGGCTAATAAGGGTGGCGTGAAAGATAGGCCATTATTTGAAACAAAGTCTCATTCTCAAGGATTTTCTTACCAAATGATCCCAAAAAGGCTTATCTCGAAACTTTAATGATGTTTCTATGAAGAACACTTCCCACATATTTTGGGGCATTTTTCTCATCCTTGCTACTAAAAAAATCTTTTATTCTTAAAGTGTGCTTAAAATGATTGTCGTCTATGTGTTCACACATTTTAAAAATGATAAATAAATGAATGAAAAAATATTGTATTTTTTACATAATTATCTATATAACTATTATTATTAATTATTGAAAAATGTTAATAAATATCTTTGAAGCACTTGTTAAACAACATAAAAAGAAAACAACATTTTGAGATTTGTGTAATCAATGTTTTGAAATTTTAAATAGTATTTTTTTTATTTAAAATTATACGACAACTTGAAAATTGTAGTATCAATATTAATTTAGGAGTAGAATTGGCTTAATCATTGTATAATGATTTGACATTTGTACCATAATTTAGGGGTAGAATTGTAATCTCACAATTAATATTGTATTGAAAAAGAAAAAAAATAATTATGTTAAAAAAATTTGTATATATTAGTACAACAATCTTTTTAGACGGGTTCTTAAAACAAATTATTTTAAAATTGTTGAAATACTTTTTAACAATATAAATTGTCTTAAATGCATTTTCGAAGAACACATACTTTTTTTTAGTAAAATATATTATGCGATTTTTTAAATTAGGCTAAATTACATCCGTGGTCCTTTAACTTAATTTCAGGTAACGTTTTAGTCCTATATCTTTTTTTTTTTTTCCCGACTTGGTCCTTTATTTTAATTTTAAGTGACAATTTGATATTTTATGTTTTAAAATTTTAACAATGTTATCCTTTTTTATACAAAAATTCAAAAAAAAATTCAATCAAAACTCATAAAATTAATTATATTCTTCAATATAATACAAATTTCATCAAATTCGTAACGCAAATCTTCAAATAAACTCATATTTTCATACTTTATTTGATATTATTAGGAATAAAGGACTAAATCGGGAAGAAAAAAAAAGATAAATGACTGAAACGTTACCTGAAATTAAGTTAAGGGACCATAGATGTAATTTAGCCTTTAAATTATATAGAAATAGCAAATTAGTTTTTAATCTTTTATTTGTATCAAGTTAATTTTTTATCTTTTGTTTTTGTGTCAAATTAATACTTTATATTTTTAAATATTAACACAGTTGATCATAATTTCAAATCAACTATTTAAAACCAAAATTCTTTATATTTTTTCAATAAACTAGTGTAATTTTTAAGTAGTTTTAATTGCAATAATCATAAAAGTATAACTCTCAATTTAAAAAATAATTAAACAAGAATTTTTTGAGTGATATACATTTTATTGATGGACAACAAAATTGATAATAGAATTTTAAAAACCTATAATTTAAAATAATTCAAATAAGATAAGAATTACAAATAATTCAACCTTATAACTTTTACTAACATTGATCCAAAAAATATTAAAAAACTAATATGTTATCTTGGTATAATTTAAATGATTATAGAACACATTTTGCTTTTTATGTTGAAGATGGGAAAGTAGCACTGATAAGGGAACATAGAGGGTGGTAGGAAATTGGATTCGGATCAATATAGATAAAGGCATCTTTTTGTTTTTTAATCCGTGAGTCTATTGTGGTTTGTTATGTGACAGGTTTATGAGGCTTTATAATTTCACTACAATTAAGAATGTTAAGGTGGTGATATGGTGCAAAGGGGGTGATGTGGAGTGGATTTTAATTGGGAATCACAACAAAATTTGTTTGAATGGTAAAAGGATTTGGTTATAAAGTACCCTTTGTTGTTAGATAATATTTTAAATAGAAGATATAGCAACTACAATTTTGTATGCTAATTAAAAATAATTTTAAAATATAAGTAATAATAAATTTAATAAATATTTTGTAATTATTTATAAAATTTTAAAAAGATTGTTATTTTGAAAATCCACTTAATTTTGGGTTTATATTTACATGAGTGCTTTCTTTATATTACATTTAACATAAAAAATTTACTTTTTTTTTCTTGTATAGCACGACTGTAATTTTCCTTAAGAATGCAAACAAACAAAAAGTCCAATAACTTTTATGGACATAAAGATTCATCTTTATATGCTCTAAATTGAAAACAAAAACATCCAAAGGGAAGGAAAACAAAGAAGAAAAGGTAAAAAAAAAAAAAATCAACTATTTTCATTCATCAAATCAAGTGATAAAAAAAAAGTCAAACGCATTTTGATAATACAACCAACAAAAATCAAATGAAAAATCTAAATACAGACGAAGAGAGGAAAAAAGACATGCGGTTGATACCTCCATCTTCGAGAATCCGACGACCCCTCAGTCGAACACCACCACCTCTATCTCTGCCTTTTTGTGACCGTTGTTGAATCCAGGGAAAGACTCTAATTGTCGCACTAGTCTAAGGCATGTACTTCCTCTGTCTCACCTTGTTTCTTTTTTTTTTTAATTTCTATTATTTAATCAATTCGTTTCTTTTTTTCGTTTTTATTATTTAATTAAAATGTGTTTTGAAAGAAGTTGCGACTATTATTTAATTAAAATGTATTTTGAAGGAAGTTGCAACTTTTATTTAATTAAAATGTGTTTTGAAGGAAGTTGCGATTGTCTATAGTATTTTTTGTTATATTATTTAATAGATCGGACTACATGCGCTATCTTTTTTACTATTATTTTATTTTTGTCTTTATTTTTGGTTTTATTTCATAGAATCATCTAAACTTGTTTATATAATCAAATATTTAAGGGTTAATTAGAGTTTTTTTTTTAATCTTTGAGTTGATATGATACAAGTTGTAACAACCTCTAAAACTCATTTTTACAAAATATTAATCAATAAAAAATTAATTGAACGCCACTTGTGAGAGCTTGGTGTTTTAAAACTTATCTTCACAAACAAATGAATCAATAAACAGTTGTTTTTAAATAGTTAACTAGATGTAACATCTTTTCAATTTTTTAGTTTTTAAGATACAAGTTGTACAATTTAGTGGTTTTAAAACTCCTTCTTATAACAAAAATAATAAAATTATACTTAAACAGGTTAACTAGATGTGACATATTTTTAGTTCTTAAGACACAAATTATACAACTTGATGATATTAAAACTCATTTTTAAAATTAATTATTTAAATCAAACAAACTCATTTTCTTTTGTCAAAATAAATTTTTTTTATCGTCAACAAAACAAACTTTCTTTAAAAACAATTAACACATCCGCACTTTTACCTAAGAACTATGTAGCTTTGATTTCTTCATTGCACATAGAGATACGCATGAGTAAAATTGCAGTCTTGTCAAACACAATAATAGATTTTTTGTTTCTTCTCTATTTTAAGCACCTTTTTATTTTAATATCACACTCATAAAAAAAATATATATTTGTATTTATTAATAAGAAGAAAGTAAATATTTTTTATGTTAACATAAATGTTGCACAATTAGTTACAGATAACTGTTTTTTTAACGGATGTCGTAGGGTGCTAATATCTCTCATGCTCATAATTGACTCCCAAACTCTAAACTTGGGTTCAAAGACCATTGTTTTTTGTATTTAAGGTTTTTCAACGTTACCCTATTTTAAATAAATTTTGGTGGCGACTCCATTGAATTCGAGAAATACTCGTATTTTTAAGCCGCGACAGTTGACGACTCAACTGGAGATTTTTAGAGAATCATAAGGACTTTAGTCACGAGTTGAACTAAGTGGATAATGAGATTAGAAAAAAGAAAAACTTTACTTTTAAAGTTTAAGTAGCTTGATATAAAAAGTTTAAGAGACATCAACAATCAAATGAAAATCATACAACGTGATAGTTTCTTTAATAAATATGGGAAAATCCTAAACCTTTAGGCAGTAAATGTGCAAATAGGGACCATCACTGCACTAGCCCAGTATTACGATCATCTTTTAAGATATTTCACCTTTCAAGACTTTTAATTGACTCCAATATTAGAACAATTCAAATAAATATTGAGTTATTCCTTACAAAGAAAATTCTTATTGATATACTGGACAACTCCTTAATCTGAGCACATTTGCTGAAGTGTTAAAAATTAACATAAGAGAGTTGACAAATAAAAAAGAAGAACAAATAGTTATTCATGGTTTTTTCAAGAAAATATCTAAAACAAAAGACACAAGATTTAACCACTAAAAAAGAATTAAGTACTTCTATAGATATTTTGACACTCATTATCTATGATATTGCTTTATTTCAAAATTTTAATAGTAAAATAAAAGATAATAACTTGAGATGAGAGTAATGTCCATAATATTAAATAGAGATAGTGCAATTAAAAAAATAATTAAAAATACATTACAAATTAGAAGTTAACGATGCTATCAACGGTTCCTTCTCTTCTCCCTTTCTTCTTCTTTTTTATGTTTATATTAGATTATTATTGTTAACAATGCTATCACTAAATTATCATTATATATAATTTTATTAAAAAAAAATAGTATATTTATTTCATTCTAATAATGACAACAATACAAATAATAATAAAGACATATTAATGATAATTTAGACAAAGAAAGTTGAGGTCTTAAAAATATTATAGTTCATTAGAAGAAATTGGGAGAAAAATTAGATTTTTTGATATAGAAGATATATGTTTCTTCAGAAAAATTAGATTTTACTAACAGTTTTTAATTTTTAATATATAATAAACAATATCATTTAATTAAAAAATTTATTTATAAATTAAAATAATGAAAAAACTGATGTGACATTTTTTTCCACCGACACAAAAACGCCACGTCATAAATAGAATAGCTAAATCACTAAATCTAGATGAGCACTAAATTTTTTTCTTCATAAAATGTAAAATAGGAATAAAAAATCTAAATTTCAAAATTAAAAAATTAAAAGTTAAATTTTGACAAAATAAAAAGACTAAAAGCACATTTAAATTTAACTTAAAAGATCGTAAAAAAATTATTTTGATTACATTTTTTGTATTTAACTATGTTATGTTTTTCTTATCTATTTTTATGCTCTATTGAAACTTTAAATGTTTCTTAAAAATAAAAAATTTATTTCAAATTTTGTAAATCTACAATCTCTTCAAAATCAAAATAATCTTATAAGTTATTTAAACCCTTAATCATCTTTTAAAATCTTCTGAACTATTTTGGTGTAAAATTATTTTTGGTCAAATTCATGTTATTTTCATTTCATACTCTTTTTGTATAAGTGTTTTTTGAGTCAACGCCTTTTTCTAGAAGCTTAATTAAGTGTTTGTGTGTGTCCCACTGTCCCATATTTCACGCCATAAACAACAAAAACGGTGCTAATGTCCTCACTCGTTATGGCTTTGGGACCATTGTCTTTCTACTTAAGGGTCAATAATACTTTTAACTTTTATACAACAAATCAACTCTTTCATCTAAAGAAGAAAATATTGCTTACTTTATTTTTTATGATGTGGATATAGCAATCTAACTATAGAGTTCAAGATTGAAAATTATGTTTTGATATTGAATATATTATATATAAATAATAATAAATAAATAAAATCATTTTTGTGATTTCAAATAATATAAGTAAATTGGTTTTAGAAAAAGAAATTGAAAGCCTCTTCAATTCGTTACCCAAAAAAAAAAGTAAATTGACTAAATCTATTATATTTAATATTATTAGTCTAAATTCCTAAATAAATAATATCGTAAGTTCTAATATACTGTTTAATTGATGTATATTTTATATTCAATAAATCATTTTATTCTCGGGTAAAAAGTTTCAATAAAACTAATTTATAATTATTGTTTGAAGATTACTTTAATACTCGGAATTTTGTTAGATATGATATCCAAAATCTAATGGTTTAACGATATTTTATTTTTCTTTATATTTGATTGATTTAAATTCATTCCTTCAGAATATCGACGTTCAACAAACTTAAATGTACACAAGGGTTTATCATTTTTTTTTAAGTTTATATTTATAGAAAATTAAATAAACTCAACTACTTAGTGAAATATGTAATTTTGATTTATTTACGAAATTGGAGGAAGTATTATTAAAAAACTTATGTATCATCTCACTCAAACACTCTTTTATATATTTTATTTGATTCCTCATTAAATATTAGTACCATCTACGCTAAATATATAGTTCTATTGACTAAGTTCATAAAATAAAATAGTTTTGATATTTTTCTTTTCAAGATCATACCATTAATGAGAGAAGATTAACAATCTTTCTTATCATGATATGTATAGTTACCACCAAAAAAAAAATTCTTACAGATATTTTGATTAAAAAAAATATACTACTTAAAAGTTAGAAGGGCTTTTGTAAAAAAAGAAAATAAAAACTTAAGTGAAATTTAGAGAAAAAATGAATTTCTTTTTTAGTCAAATAATTTTTTAGTCCTTATAAAATTTGATATTTTGTTTTAAGTTCATATTAATTTTTTTTAACTTTTTAGTCTCTAAATTGTTTTTGCGTTTTTATCTTTTGTCTTTGCTTTTAAGTCAATTTAGATCTATCCTTCTAATTTTTTAACAATTTTTTGCAGATATGTTTAGAATATTTTAAGAATCTCTTACACAAAAATTTATAATTCTTAAACAAAAGAGGAATTAAATATAAATTTTTAAACATCAAATCTTTTAATATTTATATTTAATTAATTCATCTTTTGTTAAAAAAAAATAAATTTTTGTATTGGATATGTCTATAATGCCCTTAATATGACTGTAAAAATTCATTCAAAAATTATAATAATACACCCGAGTTAACTTAAGAGGAGAGACCAAAATAAAAAATAATTTTTTTTAGATTTGTAAGTTGAAAACAATTATAGAAATTAAAAATAAAATATTAAAATTTTATGAAAACTAAAATTTATTTAACCATTTCTTTAATCCAAGTCACTAATAAATATTCATAAAGAGTCACATGAGTTTTTATAAAGTCACGTAATGAGTTAATGACAAGAAAAAAAGACAAATAAAAAAGAATATATTTATAGTTCGTAACACCTAATTCATTTATCAAATGTCGATATTATTATGTGATACATCATGTAATTGAATTTGAAACTTCTCACATGTTTGTGTGAGTTTTACATAGTGTTTAACACATTGTTTAGAGACAAAATAAAAATACTTTTAATTTAAATTACACCTTTAAATTTATTGATGTACTATTTGAACATCAAAATAAAGATACATATTTATCTCTCATTTATCTTTTGTCTTCTATTCTATAATTTATACCGTTCTTCCTTTGCAATAAGCAAATATAGATTAAATTATGTATATTACAAAATGTAGTTACCATATTTAATATTATCTCCATCTCTAATTAAAAATACTCAATAGAAAAATATTTTATCCTTAAATATTATTTCATTTTTAAATTAATAGATACATATATTTTTATTTTATAGACATATATATCTCGTATTAATAATTATAATTTATCTTAAAAAATGAAGAAGAAAAAAAACTATACAAAATTAACTTGATGGCTCATATGAGAGAATAAGGGAGTTTAGTGATAAATGTTTGATCATCACACTCAATGTAATACTAACAAAATTAATATATTAACATTGATTATTTTAAAAATATATTAAAAAATGAAAAGTCAAAGTCAAACACATTTATATACTAATGATATTTTATGAACATCAATGTATAAAATTGACACATTAAATTTACTATCTAATTATTTTAATATATCTGAATTTATGTGTCTGTGAGGAGGAATCAAATTACATTAAAAAAGTTACATTCATTCAATAACATCATATTAATAAATATTTTTAAAAATCAGTAATTGAATTAAAAATTAATATTATATAAATTATATCTATTAATTTAAACATAAATTTATAATCATTTACTATTTTATCAAAATACATCAAAATTAACGTTATATATAATTATATTATTGACGTTATTTTAATAAAACTTGATGACAAAAAAAACGATTATAAATTAATATATATATATATATATATATATATATACACACGTTTATATGATACAAGTAAAATACAATCTAATAAAAATTAAAGTCTACTAAGCAATAAAAATACAATCCCATACACCGACGACATATATAAATCAAAATCATCCATTTATTCCATTTTATTTATTTCACCATGTTTCTAGATGTTAAAAGGTCATTTTTTTCCCTAAAAAAAATCATTTTTTTACTTCTAGATGTTAAAATATCATATATATATATTTGTTTTCTTTTACTTCTGGATGTTAAAAGATCATCACCCCAAGAGTCAATATCATGTTAATTATTTTAATGAATTTCAACTCTAGTTATTATTATGTCAAACATCGTTTCCTAACTCGGTTCTAAATTGATAAATTAATGAGCGAAAAAGCTGGATTCTAGAAGGCCCAAAAGGCCAAAACATATTGTTTTATTATGATTAATAATAAAAAATGATATTTCACTGGTTTTATAATAATTGTCACTTTTAAATATTTTAAATAAATTGTTATTTTTTATTTTGGATGCAATTTTAATCTGTTTTTCCAATTTGTATTTTCTATTAATATTATTTTCAATTTATTATTTATTATTTTATATTATTTATGATAATTAAAATATACCAATAGTTAATAAGGATAAATTGGTAAAATTACTACTTCTTTTATTGATTTATCATTAGAGCTGTTAAAAAATTCTAAACTCGAACATCCTCTTTAATATTTTTTTTTACTAAGCCCTTAATATTAGTCTATTATTAAAATAATTCTATTAAAGCTCTGATCTATTCATTTATTATTTTTTGTGGGCTTAAGGGATGAGGCTCGTAAGCTCCTATCTTTTATTAATTTTGGGATTTTTTTCTTAAAATTTTTTTGAAATTTATTTTTTTTAAAAAAATATTAAGAAAAAAATTCTCAAAAAAATTTTAGATAATTTTTTTCTCAACAAATTTTGTGAGAAAAATAAACAACAAAATTTCTCAAAAAAATCAATTTTTTTAATTAAAAAAAATTGTAAATTATTTTTTATTTTAAAAAATCGAAACTTTTTTATAAAAAAATTTTAAGAAAAAAATAAAAAAAGTTGTCAAAATATTTTTTAAAATAAAATCGAATTGAAAAGGTGGGCCTATAGGCCCACAAAATTTAAGGGGTTTTTTAGTATTGGAGGTTTTCTTTTTTGAGGCCTTTTTAATTAACGGGTTTATTAAATTGATAGCTCTATTTGTATACTTGATGTATTTAACTCATTGATAAGAGTTTAATTTTGTAACCTCAAAGCACCGCGTTCAAATCTCCTAGAAAGTTGTAAAATGACCATTAGTATCACTTTCATTACTAAAAATTTACTCTTCCCCAATTTTTTCTAAATATTATGTGTGAAATGGTCAAATGAAAAAATATTTTGAGGCATAAAGAGTTTAATGGAAATGATATTTGGAATCATCTCGAGTACTATAGTGTTCCATTTAATTCTTTTTTTAAAGAAAATAAATTAAATTAGATCTCAAGCACAAAGATGTGTCCCAACCCAAGTGATTTGACTTAAAAAAATTAATGAAATTTAGTTAAAGACGAATTATTCGAAAAAGCCCGAGTTTGAATCCTAATTGAAATAATCTTTAATAAAATTTACTTATTTCCTGATCAAACTCTAGATTAATAAGATCACATTCCATTGGAAAACAAAAGAAATTAAGACACAAAATGGTGTTCTCGCAAAACAAACTAGTACAACATGTCCTATACAGTAGTTCAGTTGGCGAGTTAAAGAATGCCAAAGAAGTATTAAGAAAGAGACAAAAGAAACTAACATAACCACTAATTTATAACACTTATCTATAAATAATATCATAATAATACAAATCGATTCTTGCACTAACTTCCACCAAACGGCTCATAAGACACTAATAAATTTAAAGCAAAACAGTAAAATACATGATCCTAAATAGAAAATCTATTAAACCTAGTTGCAATGTACCATGATTTAGGTTTTGGGTATATAAGGTGATAATGTGTAACCATCTCTTTTTGGTTGAATGGTTCACCTAATTATAAAGCTCATAGGTCTTGGTCCCCAAATATTAGGTAACCTCCCACTACTTATTTAGTGGAGGGATAAATTATTTGATTTGCACATGCTCATTGAGTATTTTGACTGAGTAAAAGAGACATGTGTTCGACATGGACTCCATTAGTATTTTGATTATGGTTCGATTCGCCTTGACTACTGAGTACATGTGACAATTGGTAAGGGGCCGAGTTATTGAATAAAGTTACGACGATCCAATACCCAAATAGCTAGAAGTATGTATTTTTCTCATCAAAATGGAAAAGTAATTTTGATCGTTGCACCATTGGATAGATGTATAAAATATATCAAAGTTCAAACTTAAAGATTTGTCTTGTAAATATGTCTCATTTATGACAATGTTATCGAGTCGATCCTTCATATTTTGAATGTTTGTCACATTGCATTATATGTTTGACATTATGTGTTTCATGTTAATATGACTAATGGATTTTTTGCTGCATAATTGAATAAATGACTCTTTGATAGCTTGAAAAGTGTATATGTGAACAACGGCTTATACTAGAGTGTCCTATTTATTGTGGTGTTGGACAATATGTGGAAGGCTTAGAACGATATAATATTATCCAATATGGTTCCCAACGCATGTAGCATAGCCACCAAAGCCAATTATGAAGCGACTTATATATCAAATACTCAACTAATTCATGTTTGTCTTGCAGTAGCTCATCACCGTTGGTTTGTTTGGATAGTTGTGCGACTCTCAATGGAAATAATGCAATCCAAAACTAGAATGAAATGGCAGCTTGTGGAGGAGTGGTTTGTGATCACACTAATGCTTTCATCTATGGCTACTCTTATGCCTTAGGGATGTGAACGATCTCACTGGCATAACTTTGGGCTATCTATGATAGTTTCGAGCTGACCTTTTCCTTAGGGTTCAGAAATATGGATATCAAATTAGAATCTTAAGTAGTTGTATCCTTAATTATGAAGAATTTTTTAATAGACATTTATGTTATAATTTTGTCACTTGTATAAAGAAAGTACTTGCAAAATCTATTCACTTTAAATTATTCCATATTCACCGTGAAGCCAATCATATAGCAAATACTTTTGCTAAATTTTGTTTTTCTTCTTCCGAGACCGAATGTGTTTTAAATAATTCCTTTTTTTTTTCTCTCGTTGTGTTGGTTAATAGGTGTTTAATTGTCTTTCATATAGTCTTTTAACATTTGTTTGGAACTTAATCCCTTTATTTTAAAAGAAATAGAGATTTGTCTTGTATTATTAGGTTTAATATTTATTTTTCTACAAATTAAATGAAACTCAATATTATCATCAAAATTTTGCTTTGTACCAATTAATGATTGTAAATGAAACAAAATTTGTTTCTATAGATTGAAAAGTTTAAGCCACAATAATTAACAACTGTTAAGAAAAGAAAAATAAATTATATATATTTACAGTTTAATAATGTCAATTTTTTGTTGATGATAATTAGATTGTATATCGTGTTATGGACAGGTGAGTGACAAACATTTTTTCTCAAGAGTCAAATTTTATTATTATTATTATTATTATTATTATTATTATTATTATTATTATTATTATTATTATTATTATTATTATTATTATTATTATTATTATTATTATTATTATTATTAATAATAATAATAATAATAATAATAATAATAATAATAATAATAATAATAATACAATTAAAACTCTAGGCAAAAAACATAGTATGTTATTTCTTCACTATTATGGTAACAAAAAAATAGTATGATATTTCTTCACTATTATGGTAAACAGTTGAAATGGAAAACTTCTTAAAAATAGTTTGTAATGAGTGGAATAAAAATAATTTATGATATAGAAAATTTGACAAATAAATATAATAAGCACTAATTAGGCTTTTCATTTTGAAAAATGCTTGAAGTTGCAAGTATATGTAGAATTGTAGGGATGACATCAGCTATGATTTGGGTAAGGTAGTACACTACATGTCGCTGTATCCGCAATTTTAAAATATTTGTATCTATACTTTTGTGGATATCAACTTTAATACTTGTATAGTTACTTATCTTTTGAGTATCTTAATGCCCGTATCTGTATTTATTATCTACGCTATAACAAAAATAAATTGATAAATAATAATAATTATTGTGATTAGATTTAATTTTTTTCCAAATATCTTAAATTAAAATCATAAAGTATTACAAACTAAAATATTTTCTATTTCAAAACATCCAAAACATATCAAATGATCTCACATTACTACAATAAATATCCAAAATAATATTTATGAAGTTTTTGTTTTTTGTTTTTAACTATAAACTACTAATAAAAAAACTAAAAATTACGTATTTAATAACAAAATATTAAAACAAATAATAGTATGTTTATTACTGAAAATAGAAAATTCATATAAGTAAACATATTTTATTGAGGGACAAATTCACACTTGTCATAATATGAAACTTAAAACATTAGTGCCCGCCTGCACTCATATCCGTTCATAATACAAAACTTAAAATATTAGTTTGGTTTGAAGTGCGAGTGTGGAGTAAGATGGATATTGTATAAGTACATGTACGCGCCTGCACTGATATCCCGTTCAATTTTGCTGATAATTACTAGTCTCTATATTTATTATGCGAGTTTTTATATTTATCTATTGTTAATTTTTTTTTTACAGGTATACATTATATCTAGATTTAATTATCATCCCAATAAAATGGTGAATATAATCTATTGTTGTCTAATTTCGTGAATATTGTATTCATACCTTTTAACACTACTCTTTCATTTTCTATCCATTTAAAGATGAAATCAAGTAACTCACATAAAAATTTATACAATGATAAAATACTTAATACTCATTTCACACAATATATAAGAGGAAATGAAAAGTAGAGAAACAGTAATATAAAGCATAAATGGACCAGCAAAGCATATAAAAAGAGATTTTGATTATCATTAAAAAAAATATATCATTGTGCCTTTTTCTTTTTTTGATATAAACATTGTAGCAACGTAAATATATTTCAAACATATTATTTTAAAGTTTCATCAAGTCATACTATTAGTTTAAAAAAATATTTAACTTATAATTACCGACAGTGATATAATATTTTTTACATTGTCTCTCTATTACAATCGACAAATTATCAACAAGGTTTATTTTTAACTATTTCAAAAATTATAAATATAAATGATTGTGATTATTTGATAGTTAAAATATATTACCTATTAATGCATATAAATTAAACTAAGAAAGTCATATCATAAGATTTAATTAAAAATATACATTATTGTAAGATGGTGAAATATTTTTATACGGTTATGTAAAAATATTTTGGCTAAATTGCAATTTTAAGCATTTATGTTTTATCCTGTTTCCGAAAATATTTTTTAGTTTTTTTTTTTCTCAACTAAATCTTTTAAGTGACATTTCGTTTGCAAAGTTAGTCTATTTGTTATTGTGTATTTGCAGAAGTGTAATTTTCCATTATTTCTGTTAAAAAAAGTATCACGTGACCATTATGATGCTGACATGTACATAATGGTGTTGATGTCTCAAATTATAAAAGTAAACGATTCTCAAATTACTCCTTTAAATTTTGAAAAAATACACTTATAATTCTTTAAGTTTAAATCAATTTTCGCTCAAATTCAATCTTCGTCTCCATCATCTTCCTCTCTACCATCTTCCTTTTCTACTCAATCTTTATAAAACCTAACACCCAAAACTTGTAATTCCGATGGAAAAACTTAAAACATTGACCATGTGAATTAGAGAAAAATCAAAATAAGAAATTCATCATTCTAAAAAAAATAAAAAAAAATGAGTTGTTGTAAATAAATAGAAATCCACCATAAATTCACTAAAAATAAATGAGTTGTTCGTACATTCAAAAATTGAATCAACCACAATGTACTCTAATAATCTGTTTCTTACAAATATCAAACACACGCATAAAGAGGTGCATTGTCTAAGAATATTTGAGTTAGTAAAAAAAAATTATTTGTAATATTTTATGGTTCAAATTTGAAGACATTTTAATAATTTTTAGTTATGAATCATAGCAATTATACTTTGTTATCTATCGACTTATTTAATAACTTGGTACAAATGGTATGAACATTTTGTGGGAAAATCCTAATAACGTTGTGCTCAACAATCCATGTCAATTACATGATGAATAGCCAAAGACGGAAGCGTACCTGTGGGAATTGCCATTAATGAAATCCTGCGATGATGATGATAGAGCCAATGGGTTGGGTGATCTTCCTCAGCAAAACACTCTGAAGACCTTGCTCTCTTGATGGGGATAGAGAGAACCAGAGAGTTTTCTCCTTTAGGGTTTGTGAGACTGAACAGTTTTGTTGTGTTTGCCTTGGGGACCATTACCCCTATATATAACTATTATTAGTTATATCCCAAATTGCAGTATTTCCAATTCAGCCCCTCATTAAATTAGAAACTGCCCGGTATCTACACTATTAATTTTCATAACTATTATGCTCTTTAGCCATAAACTATTATATATTATTTGACCCCTAGTTTATTGGCTAATTATATAATGACCCTAACACACTTTATTAATTAATTACATATGTGACCCATAAATCTTACAATCTCCCACTGGTCACACATGTATCCTTAGGAGTGTGTTAGACTTTATGACGTCAAAAATGTCATTATAATTACCTTGAGTATAATCCAAATTGTCCCGTCCATTAATCATATCAGCACATGGAACCAAAGAGGCTTTCATCATAATAAGCATAACTAAACCCATCAATGATCACCCGTACTGACACAACTAAATGACATAGACCTATTATGAAAAGTGTAGCATGAAAATTACATGAAGTTGGTCAATGCATGTCAATTTTCAACTGGTCCTACTTTATCGAATGAGATCATACCATAACTTAAATGTACAAAGTAACCAAAAACTGAATACTTTAAACTTTATTTCTGATCAGAAAGTCCAAATACAATGTATTTGTACTTTACAATTAAACATAGAACATGAATTACATAATGGACGAAACTCCCACTAAAATCAAGATTCCTCAAACTGTAGCACACCCATGTGAGCAGTATGCTCATGAAAGACCTTGGGTGGTAGACCTTTAGTGAGTGGATCCGCAATCATGGAGTTTGTCCTTAAGTGTTCTATGGATATCTGTCCACTTTGTACCTTCTCTTTAACAACTAGGAACTTAATGTCAATGTGCTTTGACTTGGTTGAGCTCCTATTATTGTTAGAATACAGGACTGCTGATCTATTGTCACAATACAACTTGAGTGGTCTTTCAATCCCTTCAACTATTTGCAGCCCCGTGACAAAATTTCTCAGCCAAATGCCCTGGTCAGATGCCTCATGAATTGCTACGAATTCTGCTGCCATGGTTGATGAAGCAGTAAGACCTTGCTTGGCACTACGCCAAGAAACTGCTCCACCAGCTAACAGAAAGACATAGCCTGAAGTTGATCTTAAGCTGTCTTGGCATCCCGCAAAATCCGAGTCAGAGTACCCAGTGATCTCTAACTGGTCTGACCTCCTATATGTGAGCATGTAGTTTCTTGTTCTCTTCAAATATCTCATGACCCTCTTGGCTGCTTTCCAATGGTCAAGACCTGGATTGCTTAAATATCTGCCTAAAATCCCTACTATGAACGCTATGTCTGGACGCGTACATACTTGGGCATACATAAGACTCCCTACAGCTGAAGCATAAGGGATCTTTTGCATTTCTTGAATTTCCAAACTTCCCTTAGGGCACTGTTTGAGACTAAACTTGTCTCCCTTAGCAACTGGGGTGTCCCCTGGTTTGCAATCCTGTAACCCAAACCTTTTGAGAACCTTATCGATATAGCTCTTTTGTGACAATCCAAGAATACCTCGAGATCTGTCTCGGTGTATCTGAATTCCTAATACAAAAGAGGCGTCACCAAGATCTTTCATCTCAAAATGCTTTGATAGAAATTTCTTAGTTTCGTGCAACATGCCTATATCGTTAGTGGCAAGCAGTATGTCATCAACATACAAGACCAGGAAAATATGTCTGCTCCCACTGAACTTATGATACACACAATCATCAACTGTATTCATCTCAAAACCAAATGAGAGAATTACTTGATGAAATTTATGGTACCATTGACGAGAAGCTTGTTTTAGCCCATAAATGGATTTTCTTAGTTTGCACACCATATTCTTTGGGTCTCCCAACACAAAGTTTTCTGGCTGCACCATATAGATCGTCTCATCAATGTCGCCATTGAGAAAAGCTGTTTTTACATCCATTTGATGAAGCTCCAAATTAAAGTGAGCAACAAGAGCCATGATTATTCTTAAAGAGTCCTTCGATGAAACCGGAGAGAAAGTCTCTTTATAATCAATCCCTTCCTTTTGAGTATAACCCTTAGCTACAAGACGTGCCTTATATCTCTCCACATTACCATTGGAATCCCGCTTGGTTTTAAAAATCCATTTGCAACCAATGGGTTTCTTTCCTTCAGGTAATGGGATAAGTTCCCAAACTGAATTGTCTTGCATAGACTTGTACTCCTCATTCATTGCTTCGATCCACTTATCTGAACGAGAATCTTGCATGGCTTGATGAAAGTTGACTGGGTCGTCTTCCGTCATGCCAACATTTTCCTCTACCTCATTGATAAATACTACATAATCATCCGAAATAGCATTTTTCCTTTCTCTAGTGGATCTCCGCAATGGAGCTGGCTCTTGAGGCACTTGTTCTTGAGGATCTTGAATTTGATCTGGATTTTGTTCTTCCTGAACAACCAGATCATCTTGAGTTTGTTCAATAATGGGAAAGTCAATTGGTGGAAGAATCAGTTCTGGAATTGTTACCGATTCTTCCTCAAAGACAAAATCTTTAACCTTAATCTTCCCCCCAAACTCAATATCCTCAAAGAACGTTGCCGTTCCCGTCTCAAAAATTGTTCTCAAATTAGGATCATAAAATTTATAGCCCCTTGATTTTTCTGAGTACCCTATAAAATAGCTGCTAATTGTTCGGGGTTCAAATTTCTTTTCATTCGGCCTATAAGGCCTTGCCTCAGCTGGACATCCCCAAACATGAAGGTGCTTCAGACTAGGCTTACGCCCAATCCAAAGCTCATAAGGTGTTTTAGCCGCTGCCTTAGTTGGTACTCTATTAAGAATGTATGCTGCTGTTTTTAATATGTATGCTGTTGTTTTTAATGCCTCTCCCCAGAGTGACTCTGGCAAGGTGGAATGACAAATCATACTCCTTACCATATCCTTAAAAGTTCTGTTTCGTCTTTCAGCTACACCATTCATGTTGGGTGACCCCGGCATAGTGTATTGTGGGACGATTCCACATTCCTCTAGGTATTTGGCAAATGGTCCCGGACGTTGTTCACCTGAACCGTCATATTTGCCGTAGTATTCACCACCACGATCAGATTTGACCTTTTTATTCTCTTATTAAGTTGATTCTCAACTTCTGCCTTAAAGGATTTGAACACGTCTATTGATTGGGACTTTTCGTGAATTAGGTAAAGGTAGGCATATCTAGAATAATCGTCTATGAATGATATAAAATATTGTTGACCATTCCAAGAAGGAGTTGGAAATGGCCCACAGATGTCCGTATGTATCAATTCTAAGACGTATGTAGCTCTATATGTGCCTAATTTCTTATCTTTAGTCTGTTTTCCTTTAATGCATGCTACACAAACGTTAAAGTGTGTGAAGTCAATGGAATCTAAAATTCCATCTGACACAAGTCGTTCAACTCTATTTTTAGAGATGTGACCTAGACGTTTGTGCCAAAGCACTCCTGAATTGAAATTGTCAATTTTCCGCTTAGTACCACGTGATTCCACATTCAAGGTTTCATTATAGTTAGCCACAGTTTCCAACAAATAAAGATTATCATAACCAGAAAGTAAACCGGTTCCAACAACATTCGAATTTAAAGACAAAGTAAATTCTTTATTCCCGAATGAACAATAATATCCTGATTTGTCCAAATAAGAAATAGAGACCAAATTCCGTCTAAATGACGGTACAACAAAAGTGTCTTTTAAATCCAAATAATGACCGGAACTTAATAATAATCTAAATTTTCCTATGGCTTCAACTTCTACCTTCTTCCCATCTCCTACATAGATGCATCTTTCAGTATCACTAGGCTTTCGGAAGTTCAGGCAACCCTGCATTGAAACACTGATGTTAGTAGTTGCACCAGAGTCTAACCACCAAGTGTTTCCAGGTACTGAAGCTAAATTAACCTCAGAACAGACCAAAGACAGAATCATACCTTTCTTAACACGCCAAGCGTGATATTTGGCACAATCCTTCTTCACGTGTCCAGAACTCCTGCAGAAGAAGCAGTTGTTATCCGTAGTCTGCTTCTTTTGTTCTGGACCCTTAGCAGCAGCTTTGTTCTTGGGCTCCTCAATTCTTTTCCTTTTGCCCTTGTCTTTAGAGATGCTAGTAAAGTGAGCACTTTCAGTCCTATCTTGCTTCAGCCTGTCCTCTTCTTGCACACATAATGAAATGAGCTCATTAAGAGTCCATTTCTCCTTTTGACAATTATAAGTCACCTTAAACTGACTGAATTGCGAAGGAAGAGACAGCAATACTAAATGAATGAGTAAGTCATCTGACAACTCAAGCTTTAGACCTTTAAGCTTAGAAGCAATGTTGGACATCATCATAATGTGCTCTCTTATATTTCCCTTGCCTTGATACTTCATGGAAATTAAATTCTGAAGCAAAGAACTTGTTTCAGCCTTATCACTTTTTACAAAGCGTTTTTCCATCTCAGCAAGGAATTTTTTAGCTGTATCTATCTCATCCGAGACAGCACCTCTAAAGACTAGATAGGAATAAAACTCAAATTTGCAGATATGGAAGCAATAGATGATGTGAGTTAAATAAAGAACGAAACTTAGAAACTCACATTTTAAGAAAACAAATCAACAAATAAATAAATACATATGTTCAAATCATGGAATTTAACCCATCTCAAGATACCAGGTGCACCATTGATGTCAAGTCTTTGGACAGTAATACCAACTGCTAGTGGTACTCTTGTTGCAACGATCAAATGTTGACAATAAGACATGTCAAACAATAAACCTTCCTTTGGGCCGATTTACTGCTCACATGTATACCAAATAATTGTCACGCATTTATCATCGCAGATGTATATGTGATTATGCCAAATATTAACCTTCCTTTGGGCCGGTCAATACTCGCATGAATAAACATATACACATCCATTTGACACTCTTCACGAGCAATTTAGACAAGAGAGGTCACTTTGGCGACATCAAGTTTCAATTAACTCGTTCAAAATGTCAAACTTGACTTGAACATATATTTATTATATCCAAATAAAACAATAAAAAAAATATTGTTCACTTATATACACAGTATTTCATTAGTATTTGATAATTATTGTTTTATCAAAAAAAAATTTAAAAAAATACACACACTACGTAACCCTATATATACTCACAACACTATGTTTTCTGCCAATTCAGTCAGAAGAGTGACAATCAAAATGGAATATACATTTGTCAAAAAAAATAAAAAATTATGGCGCTTGCTTTATTATTATTATTATTATTGTACTTTAAATGCAAAAAAAATTATACAGAATCATAACTAATTAATATTCATCCATTTGTGAGCCGGATAGTACAATCTATCTCAGAATTTGGACAAATGGCAAACAAATTAACACAACACAAAATCAGATCTAATTGTTCAACAAACTCAATAGAACTAAAATAACAACAAAAGCAACGAATTTAACAAATAAATTGACTCAAAATCACATACTCCGATAACTTCAAAAACACCATAATCAGGGAATGTAGACGCGAATAAACACAGAAGCTACAATTCTTGCTTACAAATCAATAGCATACATATTCAATTCCGAAATGAAAAACATGCAAAGATTATTAACGACAATAGGTTTTAAAAATCACAGTGTGTTCAACTTCAAACCATTACAAAAAAAATTATAATCGAAAACAAAAAAATATGGATTCCATAATATATATATCAAAATTCCCAAATTACAAACCCTAATTTTTCAATCATGTCAAAATTCCCAAATTGAATCCTAAACAAAGACAATAACCGAATTTCATAATGAATTAAACATGGTAGGCTCTGATACCAATTGTGGGAAAACCCTAATAACGTTGTGCTCAACAATCCATGTCAATTACATGATGAATAGCCAAAGGCGGAAGCGTACCTGTGGGAATTGCCATTAATGAAATCATGCGATGATGATGATAGAGCCAATGAGTTGGGTGATCTTCCTTAGCAAAACACTCTGAAGACCTTGCTCTCTTGATGGGGATAGAGAGAACCAGAGAGTTTTCTCCTTTAGGGTTTGTGAGACTGAACAGTCTTGTTGTGTTTGCCTTGGGGACCATTACCCCTATATATAACTATTATTAGTTATATCCCAAATTGCAGTATTTCCAATTCAGCCCCTCATTAAATTAGAAACTGCCTGGTATCTACACTATTAATTTTCATAACTATTATATATTATTTGACCCCTAGTTTATTGGCTAATTATATAATGACCCTAACACACTTTATTAATTAATTGCATATGTGACCCATAAATCTTACACATTTAAGTATCCAACATGTATGATACAAATATTGGAATTACTGCTCTCAAATGTACAAATAATTTTCAAATTGACAGTACAAATACTATAACACTCTAAAAATAAATTAAGCTAAATTGCAATTTTAGTCTTTTATGTTTGATCAAGTTATTGAATTTACGAACAACTCATTTATTTTTAGTAGATTTATGGTGGATTTCTCTTTATTTACAACAACTCAGTTTTTAATTCATGTTGGAATAATAAATTTCTTGTTTTGATTATACTCTAATTCACATGGTCAACGTTTTGAGTTTTTCTATTGGAATTACAAATTTTGGGTCTTAGATTTTTTTAAGATGGAGTGAAAGAGAAAGAATGTGAAGAGGTAAAAGATGAAGATTAAACTTAAGTAAAAATTGATTTAAACTTAGAAGATCATAAATGTAATATTCCAAAACTTATCAATCTATGAATCGTTTACTTTTATAATTTGTCACATCAACAATATTATGCACACTTCAGCATTATAATAAATTATTTTTAACAAAACTAACAAAAAAAATATAATTTTTACAAACAATTATAATAACATAAAAGTTAATGTTACAAATAAAATATCACTTAAAGGATCTAGTTGAATAAATAAATAAATGATCTATTAATAAATTATATGGCCATAAAGAATTAAAAGCATAACTTAACTAAACATTTTAAACAACTAATTTATATAAATCAAATCGAAATATAAAATTATTTTGATACTACATCCAATTAAAGTTTGCTATTTATTCATATCATCATGTGACTTTTTAATAACCAATAAATTGATGCGGCTAAACAATGTAATTTGATTGCATAATATTATGTGTCTGTCTTCAATAAAATTCTATTAGTAGTAAATTATTTCTTAATCTTGTGACTCTATACTAATCTAAATATCTATAAGAATATTCTCTTCATTTCAAAATAAAGGTTATTTTAATAAAATAATTATTTTAAAATGATTATCATTCTTAATTTTTAATATAATAATAATTATTTTTATAATACTTTTATTTATTATTATTTATATAACTTTTAAAATATTATTATACTTTTTATTATAATAGTAAATGTGGGACTGAAATTTAATAAAAAAAACAAATGTGAGACTGTAAGGATAATATTTTTGAAAACTTAATCATTGTCGTGATTTACTATAATGAGTACATTAGGGAAATTAATCCGAATAATTGTGTCTTTTTGTAGCGAGTCTATGCGGATTAGCACCGTATCAAGCATAGGTTGGGACGTTTCAATAGGTCACCAAATCACATTAGGTGGCAACCAACCATTGAAAGACACCAAATCCCTCTTTACAATTCTCATTTTTCCCACTATATATATAAATCACTAACTATGTCCCTCTCACTCAAAACTCCACTATAAAAAAACACAACACTAAAACAAACACACAGCTTTTTCCTTTACCCAAACAATAACAATAACAATGGTTGCAACACAAAACAAACCCCAAGAAGAAGCACCCATCCATGGCGATGTTTTAGAATCCATATTCTCGCACGTGCCACTCATCGAACTTATTCCCTCTTGCCACGTGTCAACAGCTTGGAACCGTGCGGTTTCTTCATCACTCAACCACGTCAGACGCATAAAACCATGGCTCATAATTCTCACCCAGACCACACGCGTCTCGCGCGTGATAACTTCGCACGCTTACGACCCTCGCTCGCACGCGTGGCTTAAGATAATTAAACACCAACCGTTGATCAACAAAACTCGCGAAATCTCCGCCGTTAGAACGTCTCACTCAACGCTTCTCTACACGATATCTCCGTCGGAATTTACTTTTTCACTTGACGCACTTCATCTTGATTGGCACCAAGCGCCTTCTCCACGCGTGTGGCGCACGGATCCAATAGTTGCTAAAGTCGGAACGCGCGTGGTTGTTGCTGGCGGCGCGTGTGAATTCGAGGATGATCCGCTTGCTGTTGAATTGTACGACATGGAGAGCCGTGCCTGGGTCACGTGTAAATCAATGCCGGCAATGCTGAAGAGCGCGTCGGCCTCCACGTGGATTTCAGTTACCGTCGTCGGAGAAAATATGCTCGTGACGGAGAAGAATTCCGGCGTGACTTACTCGTTCAATACCATTACGATGACATGGGAAGGACCTTACGATCTGCGTCCCGATCGGAGCGTTTTCTACTGCGTCACCGGAGTGTTGTCGGGGAAATTGGCGGTGGCCGGATTAGTTGGTGAAGCGGGGGATGTGAGAGACGTGAAACTGTGGGCAGTTAAAGGGGAATTAGGTTCGGGAATGGAAGAAATCGGTTCGATGCCGAAGGAGATGGTGGAGAAGCTGAAAGGTGGTTCGGAGTTTGGTTCGGTTGAAGTGGTTTGGGTTGGGGATTTTGTTTTCTTGCGCAACACGTTGGTACCTGAAGAATTGGTTGTGTGTGAAGTTTTGGATGGGAATTTGTGTGAGTGGAAGAGTGTGATGAACGCGGCGGTGAACGGCGGAACGAGGATGGTGTTTTGCGGCGGTGACGTGCAAATGGAGGATCTGCAGAGAGCAGTTTTGTCGGAGAAAAGGACATTTTGCATGAAATAGATGTGAATGTGAATGAATGGGTTACCTAAACTTTTATTTTTATGGAAATTATTTGTTGTCTTTGAAAACTAAATTATAGTTTGTGGATAATATCCCAATTTATTAAAATAAACCAAACGTGTATTATTCTACGTACGAGGTTGATTTTAATTGACTGTGCTATTTTATCCACAAAATCTATACCTCACATTTATTTTAAGATTATACACTATTATTTGTTTTTTTTTTCTTTTATAATTAAACTTTTGTCTTATATACAATAATAATACATATCTTTAATTTTTATATTTTATTTAATATTTTACAATAATAGGTATGATAAAATTTATATATCTAAATTAAAATATTAAATTTTTAACTAGAGTAACTAACTTATAATTAAAACCCAATTAAAGGAAATAACTTATAATTAATTTTACATGTCTAATAAGTATTACCTTGATTTTTATTTCACAACATAAACCAATCTCACAATACAGTTTTAAAGATAACTATGTAGTAAAAGAAAAACCTAACCGCTGAGAAATTTTATATAGGCTAAATATCACATGTGGTCCCTTAACTTAATTTCAGTTAACGTTTTAGTCCTTTATCTTTTTTTTCCCGATTTAGTCCTTTATTCCTAACAATATCAAATAAAATATAAAAATATGAATTTATTTGAAGATTTGCGTTACAAATTTAATGAAATTTGTATTATATTGAAGAATATAATTAATTTTATGGGTTTTGTTTGAATTTTTTTTTGAATTTTTGTACAAAAAAGGATAACATTGTTGAAATTTTAAAACATAAAATATCAAATTGTCACTTAAAATTAAAATAAAGGACCGAGTCGGAAAAAAAAAAAAGATAAAGAACTAAAACGTTAACTGAAATTAAGTTAAGGGACAACGGATGTAATTTAGCCTTTTATATATGTACATCATTTTTCTCTATCATTCAATCTAAATAAGTGATTTTTACTTAATTCTATCTTTTCTTTGTGTTTATGTGTTACTTTGTCGCTATAGTGTGACGTTATTTTTGTTCGTCGTCTTTGTGTAGTTCTTTTGGCATTTCCATCTTATCATAGTGTTTATTTCGTTTAAATTGATAAATTAATTTTGACCAAGTGCTAATAGATTCAACCAATCACTTTAACATTATTAACATTACAAATCCGGAGACATAATATTTTAGTCACTTTAATTTTCATCAAATTTGTAACTATTTTTTTATTTTATATTATTAATATAAATATTGCGAGTTTGTTCGTAGATTCACATTTTCTTTTTTTTTGTGAATTTGTATTATCTTAACTTTTACAATATAATAGAAGTCTTATTTATATGATACAACTCGTAAGTTATAGGTAAGTGAATAATCAAATTAACATTCCACTAACAATTAGTAAGGTCACTAACTAGAAAATGTGGAAGGTTAAAGGAAATGGACCTCCATTAATATAAATGTTGATAACAAATTATAAGAAACTTTGAAAAATGATATGACATGTATTAAATTAATTAAATAAATTTACAGACTATTTTAGAGAACAAATAAGTTAATTAATTAAATGATATAACATGTATTAAATTAATTAAATAAGTTAATGTTCTCTAAAATGATTGAAGTCTAAAACTTATCCACAATTTTAAAGATGAGTCAAAATTTTAAAAATGGATCTTTTGGGTTATTTGATGAACATGAGTTATTATAGATATATATTGAATTATAAATTAGATATATAATAAAAACTAATTTATAGGTAGAGGCGTCAATAAAGCTTTAAAGTCTCTCTTAAAAGATTTCTTACTAAATCTTTAATTAATATTAAGTCCCTTATTAAAATAATTTTAAATTCTGACCCATTCTTTCATTATTTTTTATGGGTTTAAGGGAGGAGGCTCATATGTCCACTATTTTGTTAATTTTGAGATTTCTTTTCTTGAAAAATTTTTAAAATTTATTTTTCTTGAAAAGAATATCGAAAAATATTCAAAAATATTTTTTTTCTCAAAAAATTTTGTGAGAAAATTTTTAAAAAAATTCTTGAAAAAAACTGAATTTTTTTCTCAAATAAAAAAAAATGTAGATCATTTTTTATAGAAAAAAATTGAAACTTTTTTATCCAAAAAATTTATTTAAAAAAAATTTGTCCAATTTATTTAAATAAGAAATAAAAATTTCTTTTTGAAAAAGTGGGTCTATAAACTTTATTGAGCCCACAAAATTTTAGAGACTTTTTAATGTCGAAAACTTTTTTTTTTTTAACTGAAATTTTTTAACTCCTCTAGTATATCGATTGGAGTTAATAATTGGTGTACTTGTCTAATTAATACTTCTACTTAAAGAGGTGTATGTAACCATATGTCATTTTCTATGTGTTAATATAACATGCCTTGATTGCTTTAGTTTCTTTCAAAATTCTTGCTCATTTAATTTATTTTGACAAGGGTCCTCTTCCCTTAGAGGAGCGCAATTCACAATGATTCTAGATTTTACGCATGTTTTTTATATGTTGAAATGACCAACTAGATCCAATAAATGAACCACTAAGATATCCAAAAACCGATAGTACCTTTTTTATAATTACTTACGGGGTGTTTAACGTGTATTAAAACAAAAGTGGTGTAATTATGTGTATATTTTATGTGTAGTTATTATTAACTAATTTTAATTTATATATATACTTCAACTTAATTTTATGTAATATTTTAATTTTTTTCCTTTTTAATTTAATTTTTTTATTTAATTTTAAGTAATTATTTGATCATTTATGTCTTAAAATGTCAATAATGTTATTATCTTTTTATAAAAATTCATCAAAAATTTAAACAAAACCCATAAAATTTATTATCATCTTCAACATAATGCAAATTTCATCAAATTCATAACTCAAATCTTCAAATAAACCCATATTTTCATTCTTTATTTGATGAATTTGATGTTGTTGAAAATGAAAATATGAATTTATTTGAGTATTTGAGTTATGCATTTGACGAATATATGAATTTTCTTAAAATTGGTATTGAACTTTATAAATTTTGTTTGAAGATTTTGATGAATTTTATAAGTTTTTGTAAAGAAATGATAACATTGTTGACATTTTAAGATATAAAATATCAAATTGTTACTTAAAATTAAATAAAAAATTAAACTGAAAAAAAAATAATATAAAAGGTTGAAGTGTCACCTGAAATTAAGTTAAGGGACCGCGCGAACAGTTATGGTTATATATATTATCAGTATAAAATATTTTTATATTGTCAATCAATCACAACCGTTAACTCATTAATAATGTTTGACTTTTGTGATAACTATTTATAAAGTCATCTACGTAATTGATCATGATTTATTGATAGACAGGACATAGACATTAAACTCTTACTAAATTGTTTATTGCGTATATTTTTCACATTTAAAGATAAATTAGTACTATTATCCGTAGGAGTAGATTTAGAAAAGTAATAGAAAAAGGTATCTAGTAATTTGAAAAGATTGAGACTTATATATAAGGACAAAAAAATTCTCGATAAGTGCTTATAATTAGTGACGGAGAGAATATTCCCTCAGATCCCATATATAAGCAACAACAAAAAAGTTCACACCCTTTAAAAAAGTTGTTAAACTTATTTAATTTTCTCAATTTAATTTAAAAAAATCATTGTATTATCTAAAGTTTTATGCATGGAAACTTGTTTTATGAATTATTAAAAACTAAAATCTACATTATTTAAAGAGTATTATAATAATTATAGTATTAAATATGGTAAATTCTAATATAAATCATGGTTTACTATGAATTAGTTTTAAAAAATATTTAAAACTTCAACAATCACAAACGAAGACGCTAATAATTATCTTTATTTTTATGATTGCGATAATAATTTAAATAATATTGGTTCGATAACAATATAGAAAAACAAATATGCGTCTCACATTAAATCGACATCAATCAGATTACCATTTTATTCATAAAAATAAAAAAATCACATAATTGAAAAACATTGTGACCTGAGTCGCTTCATATATATATGAGACATATTATTTAATTCTTAATTGTATATTGTATCATAAAATCTATTGAAAACTATTATGACATTGTCATGTATATAAAATTTGAAATTAATCTACAATAATTTGATATCATAATGAAAACCAAGTCGTTTAATTAAAGCTAAGACATTAAATTTCAAGTATATTAATTATATATTAATACAAAATTTTATAGACATTATTTATGTGATTTATAACTTTCAATTCAATAACGAAATTTGAATTTTGTACTATTATGTTTTACTTCCTACTTATGTCCATGAATCCTAACTTTTATATATACAGAGAGAGCGTTAAATTAGTTTTTAATTTTTATAAATTTTTGAAATTTTATTTTTAATTTAGGTAAAATAAAATCATATTTTTTAGTTCCTATAAAATTATTCTACAATCTGTTTTTAATCACATTTTTCAAGTGTTTTTAAAACATTATTAAAAGTTCATCCACACAATTTTAGAATTTTTTAATTTAGAATTAATAAATATGAATTTTTCAAATGTTATATGTTCAAGATAAAAGTTCTTAAAATATGGATCTAAAAATCGAATTTTGAACTCATATTTTGTAGAAAAACTTTTTATAGTGTTGTAAACATATATGCAAAAAAAATCATTCCAAAATATATGTTGATGTTATAATAGAGACTAAAACTGTTAGCATAATAATTTTCTAGAAACTAAAAAATGTGATTTTTTTTACAAATACTAAAAACAAAATTTATGAGATTTATATGGACTAAAAACTAATATATGGGCTTGCTAATTTACACCATCTCCTGTATTTTGACATTCAATTTTTGTAGTCTTTTGTTCGAGCATTTTAATTCAAATTTAGGTTAAGAATTATCTTATCCTATATTTGTGGGGATATTTGAAATATAAAATAAGTCATGTTAAAAAAGTGTAATAAGGATATTTGTTAAAGATCTAAATATATAAATATTTTTAAAAAAGTGTATTGGAACTTGTGCATTTAATTTCTTAAAAATCTAAATTTTATTTGTTTCAATACAAATTTTCTAGATTTAGATCCTTAACAAGTATGATAAGGGCATTTGATAATATTTCTCATATAAAATTTCATTATAGTTAATTATGATTGAAGTTAGTTTATTAATATATTTTCCTAAACGCTATATAAAGAGTAAAGTGTAATCAATTTAATTTTATCTTTTATCAAACTATATAAATTTTAAAAAATTGAAAAAAAAGAGAGCATTTTAGTAGATTAATTTAAAATGGGGTATTTGTGTATTTTAAAAAAAAAACAGGATAGTAAAAAAAAAACTCCCAATTTTCAATTAAAAATAGTTGGTGTGAATGTATCATGTGTCCTTTTCAAGGGTGGGTATAACGTGCATTAATTGCTTTAGTTTCTTTCAAATTTCTCGCACATTTTATTTGTTTCCTTTGCGGGGGTCCTCTTCCCTCTTTTAAAAAAATATACAACTCACAATAATAATTCTAAAAGTTTGTGTGTTTATGGTATTTTTTTATGAACACAGTTGAGAAATCTTGAATGAAAGGAAAAAGGGTTTTATGATTTTTTTTTTTGTTTTAATAAAATAAATAAAATTTATCAAATCATCCTTTATAAAAATACTTATTTAATATAGTGGGAAACGATTTTTTTAGTCTTATAGAATATCAACTATAAAAATACTTATTTATAGAATATTTCTCGATGTTGTATAGTTTATGATGGGATTGCTATGTTTACGACGTTGTTTACTTGTTTTAATTAAGCATGGTTTTTATAAAATTAATTTTCTTTTATTTTAATTTATAAGTTTGAAGGATATTATTATGAATGTAAAGAAGCTTTGAATTGTATAGTTATTAATGGAATAAAATCAATAATTGTTATTAATCGACAATGTAAAATTTACTTATATTGTCGATTCATAGTTTCTTTTTTCCTCTTAATTTATATGTATTATTAGTGGAAAATTATTTTCTAGTTTTAAAAATTAAAAATTAACAATTAAAAACATTGTTTGTTAATCAAGTTTTACAAAAGTGTTTTTGAAAATTGTTTTTGTATTTATTGATTTTTAAAATTAAAAAAGTAAAACATGCATAAAAGGCTTTACTTTTTAATTTTAAATTTTGGTTTTGTTGACTAAAAACTAAAGACACTGAAAATTGATAAATTTTCATTAATGTCAATTCTATAATATTGTATAATTTTAGAATATAAAAAACTTACTGTTATGTTGTTCTAGAATAAAGATGTGAACGGAAATAATTTGATGAATATTTTATCTGCACCTTCGCACTTAAAGTTTAATATGAATTTATTTTTAGCTCGAAATCAACTTAATTTAAATTCAGAAACAACTTAGTTCAGCTTGTTACAAATTACATAATTTAAAAAATTATATATTTTTTTTATCTTTGATTAAACCAATTCATATTTTTATTTAATATAATAAATTTATATTTTAAAATATTTCAAGTTTTATTTAGACTAATATATAAAATATATTAAAAGAGAATAATTATAAAAAAGGAAATATGTATCAAACAATTTTTTATTTTTAGTTTTCACTTATGATAAAATTTTAAAATATAATTGTACCAAACAAGTTTTATCATTTTTTTATCTCAAACAATTTAAAAAAATAAGATTATCAAACATATATTTTTGTTTTTATTTTTTAAAACAGTTTTTTGAAAATTATTTATAACATAGATTTCAAAAATTAAAAAACTAATATTGTTTCAAAGAGGCCCTAAACATTATACAATAAACATATGTTTCATATTTGTCTAAACACACGTTCGAACCAAAGCTACATTGTAGCTTATGAAATTTCATGTGGGTGTCCATTAGAATGGGGAAAATTTTATTGTTTCAAAAAAGTGAAAATAAAATACATTTTTCTAATGAAAAATAAAACAGGTATTTTTAATATTCATCAACCCTCTGAATTCTTTAAATAACTAGCATTTGCCATGTGAGTCTCTTTATCCATACACTGTAGATTAAAAAGAAAAATATTTCATAAATACTCTAATTGATATATATATTTTCTGATAATGTAATAAATTAATAATATAATAAAAAATTATTTTTCTCATTTGAGCAATATAAAAATTATCTTTGTTTTTTTACGTTGATGCTTATATTTATATTTTACATATTATATTAATATCATTACATATATACAATATACAAAATTATTAATTTATTTAAAGACACTATAATTAATATATATATATATATATATATATATATATATATATTTCTTTTTTTTGGAAAAAAGTGACACTACTATATATAATATATCGAGGAAATATGAAAATGTGGAGGTATAGTTGATATATGTGGGACTATTTATTGAACCCCCATTACGCAAGGACGTCCATTATCTAATTTAAAATGCAAAATCCAGTACGGATACCCAACATCTCAATAATTATTGTGTATGGACTTAGAGCATATGTTTATATTTATATCGATTGATTTGAGCTTATTTATTATTTTCTCCATTTTTTTTAATGGATTCATTTGTTAATAATATTTTTGAAAATATATAAGATAGAATATTAAATTATTAAAAAAATTACAAAAAAAAAATTTCATAATAGCATCAATATTAACGATGTTCATAAATTTTTTTTAATTAATTTTTTAATTTTTTTATGTTAATTTATGAAAATAGTTTTAACTATAAAAATAATTTGATTTCATTATTTTATCTTTATTTTAGAAATAACTTATGTATAAACATTTACATGACAAATACTTGTGTTTTATTCTAGATGTAGTCTTTTTATTTTCACTAATTTATGAAATTTGTCTATCTGTTTTAAAATCTCACAGTTTTGAAATTTAACTAAAAAATTACGATGCAACATGTTTTAAAAGATTGATGGACGATATGATATTGTAGAATAATTAACACTCATTAAATTGCATTAACAACTTTAATTTTAACTTTTGAAATTATTTATTTTATAACTTAATTAATAACAAATGAATAATTAAAACATATAGATCATTCTATATAATGAGATTATATATCACGTCATTTATAAAATGTCATATCATTATTTTTTTTAGTTTAAAAATTTAAGATAAGAACAAAATTTATTCAATTTTAAAATAAAAAATTAATTCTATAAATTAATTAAAATAGAAAAATAAAAATTATAATTAAATTAAATATTTATTATATTTTAAATACTTATATTATAAGCGTTTAATCTATTATTCAAATATTATTCACCTGCTTTGTTACCTGGTGGCTGGTGAGTTGTGAAATAGAATATTGATTAAATTTTTACAACAAAAATAAATATTAATTTGTTCAATTTCTCACATGGGTATTGCATAAGTGAAAGTTGGCTTTTGTACCCCCTCAATTAATCCTGTACCCCTCATTTAAAAATTTTATTTTTAAATGTCCAAACTACCCTTGATAAAACTGTAAAAATTTATAAGTATTTTTTTTACCGGAAATTTCAGAATGAATGAAATTTCCGGTAGTTATAAATGAATACCGAATATTATTTATAAATTAATTAATAAAATAAATTATATTAATAATAATAATAATAAAAGTAATAATAATAATAAAGTAAAGTAAATTATATTAAAAAAATACATCCTAATATTTTGCCACAAACAAAACGTGTCCCTGATATTTTGCCACAAACATTCATCCTAAAATCAAATGGTTGACTAAATGTGCCACAAAGAAAACTTGTCCCTAATATTTTGCATATAAAATAACAACATATTTTCTTAACAACTCACTCCTATTTTTATTGCTAATATTTTATAAAATAACAACTTATTTTCTTAACAACTCTCTCCTATTTTTATTCCAATCTAATAAAAAAATTAATAAAATATTGTTAATATAATTAAAAAATAATAATAAAAATATTTAAAAAATATATAAAGTTTTAATAATATAATTTACTTTACTTTATTATTATTATTACTTTTATTATTATTATTATTATTAATATAATTTATTTTATTAATTAATTTATAAATAATATTCGGTATTCATTTATAACTACCGGAAATTTCAAAAATGAAATTTCCGGTATTCATTTATAACTACCGGAAATTTCATTCATTCTGAAATTTCCGGTAAACAACATTTTTTCATTTATAAGAAATTTCCGGTAAAAAAAATTCTTTTAAATTTTTACAGTTTTATCAAGGGTAGTTTGGACATTTAAAAATAAAATTTTTAAATAAGGAGGTACAGGATTAATTGAGGGGGTACAAAAGCCAACTTTCCATACCTTTTTCTAATCTCCAAATCCAAGCCCATTTTTCTTTCTTTTTCCTCTATCCTATTACTTCCAAAAAAAAAAAAGGAATATTATTTGGATGAAGCTATTTGGACCAATAAGATGCAACGTAGCCTTTTTGTTCACCTTATCCTAAAAATATTTGCATACAAAAACAAACTTACAAGAAGTCAGAATGGCCCAGCAAATGTATAAGACCATATCATTTCAGTTACCCAAAATGAGTTTATGTATTGCTTGATTACGTCGAATTGAGTTCCAACAAGGTGATTGAGTATGTATATTCATTTTTTTTACTAATAATAAAAAAAATACACAAACAATTTTTAAGTTATAGTTAAACTGACAAACGCCAATATTATTAAGTTGGACATCATGTCCATAATTGAAATTCTAGACCCCACAATTGTTTGTATAAATTTCTAATGGTGTTTATCATCTCGTCTATAAAAATAAATGCATAAACAGATTATGTCATGCAATTTTTAGGGAATAACATGAGTCTTTTAATAAACAACTATAGTCCCATCAATATTACATTTAATCCAACCACAAAGAGGCTTCAATCAGTTAACTTGGGTAATAACAGAAGTCTTATGAACATGACAATCCATAGAAAATATTAGAGAATAGAGAATTCATGTATTGACAAAGAGATCATTCCCTTAGAAAACCTATCTGAGAGAGATATTACAAAAGAGAAATGTTGAATAACACACTGAATGGTAACCAACTTATTATTAAAAGCTAATTGATTGCAGGAAAACCACATAACCTAGATGATATGAATGTCAACTTGAGAGGATAACGTCTCTCACCTGAGAACTTCAGTTCTTACTACATAGATCATGAAGAGAAGAAATGGAAGAAAAATCAATCTTAATATGCTAAACATATGACAACCAATTCCACAACCAAGTATCAAAAGTGCAGTCAAAGAAAATATGATCAGTAGTTTCATATGCATGAGAGTAGAGCCTACAATATGACACCATCACATATCTACGATTTCACAAATTTTCATTAGTAGACATTTTATTATGAAAGAGACGTCAAACAAGACAATATTTGGAAGGAGAGATTATTGCACTAAAATTCTTTTTACTTTAATTAAGGTTCAATCCTTCAAGATAAAAAGTGTTGTAAACATCTTTATAAGATAAAATTCCCGAATCTGTGAGTTTCTATACCAGTTGGTCCTTACAATCAATTAAAGGAGCTATAATATGATGCATCTTAGGAGCAATATTCGAAAATAAGAAAGTAAAACAATAAGGCAAAAAATCTGCCACAATACATAAATTTTAAAAAAACAATATATATTTATGATGATCAATATAATAAAATCATAATTATTGTTTAATAATAAAATAAAATAAAATAAAAAGTAAAATACCAATAATGGATTGGTATGTTCAAGTATGTGGTCATGGTTTGATACTTTGTATCTATAACATGGTCATAAAAATAAAAGAAATTAAAATAATTTTTAATTGAAAAAATATTAAAATTTAAATATGTACAAACATATAAAATAAAATGAATAAACATATAAATATAAAATGAAAAAATAAGTAATTATGTACATGATTGAATTCCTTTGTCATGCATATCCATTGGAGAGTCAAATTATATAATAGTTAATTAACAAATACATTTTTTTAACCTAAAAAATTACATTTATTTTGGCAAATAATTAATAAATACGTGAATAAAAAAATGTTGGTAGATTATATTGTGTGGTGATAGAGCAGTCAATGGATTGTGGTATGGTTTTGAAGCCTTAAATTAAAGAAATGAGACAAGATGGTCAAATATATATAATTAGGTGAGTATTGAGATCGACCAATGGTGCGTCACTAATTCAGCAAAGAGTCGTGAGTTTGGTTAGAAGAATTGGAAGAATCGAATAAAAAAATGGATAAAGTAATTGAAAGAAAGAATGGGATATATTTGAATTCTTTTTTATTGAATGATACATAATGGAATTGGATATGGGAACTATACCAATGCCAAATTTGGTCGTTTATAATCCTTTAGAGCACTATGACATTAAGGCTTTCATTCTAGGACCTTAGCTAGGCCCACCACTCAAGACTCAAAATTTACATGCATTGTTTATTAAGCAATTTGATCACTAATAACAATCATCAATCATGATCTTTCTAATCAAAGAGATGCTCTTTTTTTTTTCTTTTTCTTTTTGTATGTAGAGATGCTCCCTTTTAACAACCCCTTAATTTATAATTCCTATTTTTTTTAATTAATTCTCACCATGAAAGAATAAAATGTGTTATAGTAGGTAAAGTTGTGTATTATGTTTGTGTTAATTTTTTTTTATTAAAGGTGATAAAAAAATTAGATTTAATTGTAAAAATAATATAAAAGTATTTTTTAAAAAAGAATAATGCTAACATGACATTGTTAACACACATTTTTTAACACTATCTTTAATTGATTTGTGTTAATAAGGTCTCTCAAAATTTATGCACTCTTCCAAATAATCACATTGGAAAGGTGATAAGTGTATACAAAGATATCTTACCAAGCCTATTACAACATCCATGTTTCTCAAATGTCGTTCCAAACTTAGGATTCGTCTCAAATCTCCCTGTACACTTCTCTAAAAACCTAGCCAACACACTTTTTTTTCTCATTTATTTCTTCTTTGTCTTGGTCATACAAGATGGGTGATTTGAAACCATATTTTGGTCTGAAATCACCCATATACATCAGTTTTCCTTTATTCTTTTACCTAAATAAGTGATTGTCACCTAGATATATTTTTTATGTGTTTTTTTTTATATTGCCAATTAAGTGCGACATTGTTTTGTTTTTCCATCTCAGTGCGATGTTTATTTATTCAGATTGACATATTAACTTTTATCTATATCAAATAGATTCAATTAATGACTTCATCATCTTCAACTATGCAGATTTTGAGACATAAGTATTCCAGTCACTTTAATTTTGTCAAATTTGTAGACATTTTATAATTTTATGCTATTAACTTGGATACTGCGAGTTTCTTCGTATATTCATCATTTTCATTTTTAGCGAATTTGTATTTGTGTTTGTTTTCGATTGATATACTCTTTTAATATAAATGAATATTATTTTTAACTAAAAAAAACTAACTCTCCTTATAAATACCATGCTCTTGTACTCTATTTTGAAACCTTTCATTCAATAATATTTGATGTTATTCAATTCAACAATAAATTTATACAAACGTCACACTACAACGGTAGATGATTCAATCATATATATTTTGATACACTTTTATTTTCAATGAGACAAATAATAAAGAGAAAATATAATTCAAGATTGTCTTCATGAGTTATTCTCCAAACTCAATTTTCAACCCTCTAAAATTTTCCACACTTATCATGTGATGTAGCTGTGGTAAAGTTTTCTTTTTGCTTACTTTATGTTCTGGATGTTCTTGGAATCGCATCATAATTATGTTTGAGTTTGACATTGGTAGGCCATGAAGGTCAGTGGGGGTATACAATAATAGTTGCAACACCATTCAAACTTTTGAATTCTATTTTAAAAGAACAAAAAGTAAACATGCATTGTAACAATATAGCAATAAATCAACAAATAGGCCTACTAAACTTTTAATTGAAAATATGCTAATATTTAATATAAAGAGTAAGATTCTAAAATTAAAAGTGATATTGATACATTAAAGTCTATTCCATTGAACAAGAGACATTTGGGAACACAGTTTTTTCCCACCAGATAAATAAAAGTGATGTCCATTGCCTTATTGTGTTATGTTATGATGCTAATTAGGGATTTGGTGTGAGTGGGTTGGGTTGGGTCCCATGATCACAACCTTGTATCATAATAACTTATGTATTCAATAAAGTTAAGTACTCTCCAGGTTGTTCAACACAATTTTATCTAATATATTGACTTAATTTATTTTCATTGAAATGCAAAATTGGTTTTCTTATTTTAAAACATGGCTCTTTTGGTCTTTTCTTTAAAAAAATTTAATTAAAATAATATTGATTTAATATAATTTAAATGATGTGATATATAATTTTATAATCTAAAACTATTTATATGTTTGATTATATATATATAATATAAATTACAAAAATAAATAATTTTAAAAATTTAAACTAAAATTTTTAGAATGATTTATTACAATTTCATATATATTAAATATTCAATATCATTGTATCAATGCTACATTATTTAAAATATGACACATTACTGTTTTTTAGTTAAATTTTTTTTTAAAAAAAGATCAAAACCGTTATATTTTAAAATAAAGGGTCAAAACAATTAGATATAATAAAGTACTAATTCTTATAACAGGGGAGTGGTTGAATCGATGAATAGGTTGGACAAGCTTGTGGGTTCAGACAATAATTAGGGACCAAAATTATTCAAATTTTACAAATTGTTGGTTGGAGTAAATATTTCCGCTTAACTAAGATTTTGGAGTGATTGTATAAAATCATGTATTAAATTTGTGTTATAGTAGGTATGTTTTGGTTAGTGAAAATCTGTCTTAACTAAGATTTTGAAGTTAAGAGGAATCTTAGACTAAGATTGTATTTAGTTGGAGGGGTTTGGAAGGGAGGGAGAAAACATTCGCTAAGTTTTTGTGTTTGACTCAAATTCTAAAAAATGAGGGAAAATTTGTGTTTGACTCAAATTCTAAAAAATGAGGGAAAATTTTAATAGAGGATAAGGGAGAGAGCGGAAATGAGAAAATGTTTAATTCAAAAAAAGGAATGAGAGATGATACATTTTTAATGGTTCTGTGTTTGATTCAAGGAGAAGAGATTTTTTAATGATTTTTTCTTTATAAGGAGTTCGTTCCTACTCCTTCAAAAATTTCAAGACGGAGGAAAAGCAAAATGAACTATAGAAGATATTTTGGCTCCCACATATTCCCTTCTAAAATTTGAACCAAACATTCAAAGTTAAAAATGTATCTCTCCTCCACTCTATCTACCTCTAACCAAACACACCTTAAATTGATTTTTCTCTCCCTCCATTTTAAGAGATTTGGAGGGAAGAAACTCTATACAACTAAAAGACCATTTAAAATTTCTATCATCCCCTTGAACTAACGCTAATAATTAAAACGTCATTCTCTACCTTCCTCTCCCCCCTGTGAACCAAACATATTTTTATTAACCTCCCATCACATTTCCTTGATTAAAATTCCTCGCATCCTGTCTCATGTGTTGAACCATCCACTTGCTCATTATTTGTTTTGAACAACATCAAAGGTTCTGTTTAACAAAGCAATTATCAAGTTAATCAAGATATTTCCTTTCTATAACTACATTTTGCTAACAACAATACTTTAGAATATGAATGACTTGTGATAATCTATGGATTATAAAGTTCAACTTGAGAAGTTTTAAACTTATTTTGGTGTCTAAGGTTATTTTATTTTTTTTCTTAAAGGAAATATTTTGGTCTCAATTTAGATGTGTATTTTTTGAGTATTATAGTAAGATCTACGTTAAATGTGTATTTTTTTATGAAGGAATCAATTTATGAAGAACATCATTTTAGCCAAAAGCATCATTTACTATGCATACTACTTCCAAAACATTAACTCTGTTTTGTATTTATGATAATAAAAAATTCATTAATAATTAATAAAGATAATTTTATAAAATTAATTTATTTATTTATTTATTATATTTCTTAATATATAAAAAAAAAACTTTAAACAATATTCATTTTTAAGCGGAGGAAGTAATAGTACTCTCTCTATTTTATAATATGTGTCACTTTAGCATAAAAAGCATTTTAAAATAAATGTTATTCTTATTTTTTAATATTAACTTTAATTATTTTTTCAATTATTCCTTTTAATTATTACTATATACACTATTTTTAAAATATTAATTTTATTTTATATTTATAATAGAAATCTCACTAATAATTAATAAAAGTAATTTAATAAAATAATTATTCTCTTTCTTTTACACATTAAGCTTCTTAGTAGTATGTATAAAAAAATCTTAAATAAACATGAGTATAAAAAGTTACAAAACTCGCAGTGTGATTGAAGCGTGGAACATGAACCCAAATGTGCTTTTAAATATTCAATATGGCATTTTACACTTCTCAATTCCCAAAGACAAGGTCTTAGATTAATGTTTCACAGATGTTGTCTGAAGCATACTCCATCACACTATAGCTTAAAGCAAAAACTAAGAAATTGAAAATAAACATTGTTTAATACGCAAGGAATATTCAGCTTTCCCAATGCGACAAAAATGCCCTTGGAGTTGGGTTTGTAAACTATGATGGGCATTTTATCAATTATGATTATGTTACATAAATTAATCAATCCGAGATTAGTGAACTATTATTTTAATTTTTTTCTTTTAAATATTCGAATTTTTAAAACTATTCCACTAGTGGCTATGGCTAATTAGGGTAAGGATGTGGTAGTTGGCTTGCAACCATAGTGTACTACGTATCTTTTAGAGGTGAAAAAAGAAAGATAATAGCTGATAGAAATATATTTTGGGCGTGAAAGTACAAAAATGACTTTGATATATTTTTTTTAAATTGAATCAAATTAGATTAATTATTATTTAATTTGAATTCTATGAATAAAAATTTATTTAATTAATTATTTTAATTAATTTTTAAGATCTTAAGATGATTATTTTAACTAATTAATTAAAATAAATATTCCATTTTTTTTATATAAGTGTAAAATGCATTTGTTAAAAAGTAAAAGAAAATTATACAAAAAGTAAATAAATTAAAGAAATGTTGAAAAACTAAAATATAAAGTAAGAAATTTCTTTGTTAGACATAGGGGTTGTACACGGGTTGGATTAGTTATTTTTTTTTATCAAATTTAATATTTAAATCGATTAACTTTATTTGAATTAAATTAAGTTCTTAACCTATGATTTTTTTATAAAATTCGAACTAAACCAACTCAATTATGAGCTGTTGGGTTTGAAGGTAATAAAGAAAAAAAATATTTTTTATTTTTAAAAAATGTAATTAAATTTAAATACTTAAACATCTAAAAAATATAAAATACTATCACAACATATCATTCAATACTTTAAATACATCTACACACGCAACAAAATACTTAAATTAATTAAATTAGAAACAAATTATCATATATAGTTGAACAACTAAATTTTAACTATAAATCAATAGTAAAAAAATAAATAAAAATATATATACGACGTCAATTGGTTGGATTCGCGAGTTCAAAATGTTAAATCATTTATCTGAACCAAACATAATTATATTTCAATGGATTAATTTGGGTTAAATCCAAACTTAAATGGTTTGAATCAAAATGCAAATTGAATTGACAACTTAAATGTTTTACTTTTTAGTTTTTGAAAACTATTTTATAAATAAACTTTTAAAAATTAAGTTTAAAAAGAAAATTTTAAAAAAATCTGTTTGACAACTCTAATTTTTTAAAGCAGTTTTTAACTAGAGAATTAAAAAAACTGAAAAATAAAAAGTAAAATACCATTTATCTGTTTTTTTTTTAAATATAATATTAAAAATAGTTTTAAAAAACTAAGAAATCCAAATAAATTTTTTAATTTTTAAATTTTAAAATACTAAAATAGAGCTTTTGCAATACAAATCAAACAAATCTTTAGTCTTTCTCCTCTATTTCTTTATTTTTTTTCTCTCTTTGCTCTTTATTTCCTTGCCGTTTCTCTTATACTAAAGAGATCCTAACAGAAAAGACACAGGTTGTGGATTCAAATTGACATATAAGATCAATTAACATTGTTTGGTGAATAGTATTTTTCGTAAAATTTAGTTTTTTACTTTTATTAAATTATTGATGAAAAAAAATGAAAAAAATATTGTTTGAACAAATCTAATTGGGTAAGCAATGTTATGAAGAAATAAGATGACAAAATAGATTCAAATGTTTATGTAGATTATTTATATTTATACTAACAAAATATGATTATTAGAAATTTAAAGTAACAATTTTGGTAAGACATATCATTTTGTCTATGCACATTTTTGTGGCAAAATATTGATTGTAGTTGTCTTTTGTTACACGAGGGCCATAACTAATCTTGATCAATTTAGACATTTGGTTTGATGACTCATCTAAATATGCTTCACTAGACTAGAGTTGTCCTACTATATGTTCATTAATTGTCCCAATTAATCCAACAAAGTTTGTGAGATTTTTTATATGATACACTGCAGAAGGTTTTGTTCTTAGTGCTTTCATTTTGGATCAATCTTGATATTCACAATTTGTATTCTAGAACTCATCAAGCATACACCTTGCTCTCAACATGCTTACAATTAACTCACCCAATATAACTTGATAAAAGAAAGGAGACATGAGAATATAACAAATAATAGAAGGTTGTTTTATGATCTATTTTCACTCAAGTAATATGAGAGAAGATATGTATGAAATACATTTAGTATTAGTGACTCACATATTTGTTGAAGAGAGCTAAAGTGTATTTCCAAATGATGAGATATTAATTGATAAAATACTCAAGTGGAGAATGTTCTCTTGACCATGTGACACAATATTATCAATAAATGATATGGTAGTTAAATTTATTATTCAAATATTCTTTCATAAATTACTTTCTTTTTTAATAACATTCTAAATAGATGATTTGAAAAGATAGTTGATGTATTTATCATGAAAATATTTTTCATAAGACGTTCACATGATTAATATTGAATTTGAACATTGACGATATCAAAGAACATTATTAATTATTAAATTTGAATATATTTACAATTAAGTTCGCTCAAACCCACTTGTTAGTAATTAAATAGTAAAATAAAAATTTATTGAATGTAATTAAGAGGTTTGTTATCTTAAAAACCATCACTTTAGAATCTTTTCTCAAATAAAGATTGATTAAGAGACACATAAAGAAAAATGTCTTACTATCAAAATAGTAGTTTTACATTAAAAATAACAAAATTAAAAATTTTAATGAGTTGAAAATACAATTTTCAATGTATTTATAATTAGAAATTTTTTTAGACATTTGTTAATTATTAGCATTTGTATAAAGAAAAAGTTACCAAATATAAATGATTGAAATGTAAAACTAATCTTAGTTTGTCTGCGCCTTCACATATAGCATGTTTAGAATCACATCCAAAAAAACATCACAATACATGATAACCAAAACTTGAAAATATAGCTCAACAAATCACATTAGCAACATGTAGAGAAAGTTTTGTGTGGTAACAATCATTTAGACACATATACACTTAAAAAAATTAGAAATAAAAAATTAAATAATATTTAATTTTTGCATTATATATTTTAGTTGAAACAAATGGGGCCAAACACCAATCCAAACACAAACTTCACCTTCTTACCTTCACTCGGTACTATTATTTTGGTTATTACTTTTTACCTCAACAAGCAAACCACTTCTCTTCATTTGTTAGTATCACCTTACATTGCTTTTCTTGTCCTATTAACTAAAATAAATAAGAAAAATACAAACATTGATGGATGAACATGAGGGAATCCCACATTGTATAGACCAAGTAATCCCTAGTGTAGGACTAATGCATTCTTAACCCAATGTATCAATTTTTTTATAAGCCAAAGTATTAATATCTTTAATAAGATAGGATCAATGAGCAACACTTTTTCTTCAAAAAGTTTATATCAATATTCAACCATTAATTAGTCCATGTAATGTTTCTACTCTAAACCTTAGCCCCACCATATGTACAATCAAATATTCAAGGGAAACTTTGAAGAGAAAAAGAAAACTAAATTAATTTTAAATTATTGATTTTATTATTTATTAAAAAATAAAATAATATTAATGTAATTTATTAATAATAAAAATTAGCATAAATTATTCCAAATTTAATAATTTATGCATACAAAATAATTTTTATTATAAAAAATGAGGTGCAGTTTAGCATGGGCCATTACCTGCTGTAGACTGCAGAATGTGACATGTCTTAACATATTGATATTGTTATTGAAATGATATTTGATATTTGTTTTTCCCAAATTCTGAAAAAGTTTATATTTTCAAGCCAAAAGCAAACAAAAGAGGAGACAATCCAACCACGTGATCTGTCAAAAAAAACTTACCTGCCAGCAACCCATTTTTTTTTCTCTCTTTTGCACATACATATCCCATTCCCATTATTCTCTTTCATCAAATCCCATAATATCCCTTTACTCCAATCAATCTCTATTCTCTTAAAACAAAATTATGCTAATTAATTTGTGTTTTAAAAGCATATTTAAAAAGATTTTGTGAATAATAATTATGTTTTGAGAAAAATAATTTTAATACAGTTTTTTTATCTTTAATATACTATATTAAATATCATAATAGAATATATTAACATTTCTTAATAATTAATATCAATTAAGTATTCAATTTAACATGTAATTTATAAAATTGTGAGTTAAAATTCTAAATAGTAATGTAAAGATATGTTAGTACATAATATATAAATATTTTTCTTTTTTTAATTCAAAAAATAATTTTTCTAACTTAATATTCTCTCTTATCTTGTTGAACTTTTCACCAAAATATTTTATGTGGACACGAAAACGATAAAAAATTTGTATTGTTGTTTAAAAATACTAAGAAGACAATATAAAAGTTATAATTTTTTTAGATGTACATTCAAAGTAATTTGAGGTGGGAAAAATTGTTCCCTAATTTAAATAATTAATTCCTTTTAAAAAAACCAATCACCTAAAAAAAATTTAAATTAGATAATTCATCAAATAGAAAACCTAATTATTATAATTTAAGTTGCTTTTGGAGAAAATTTGGTTACTTTAATTTTTCTTGTGAAAAAAGAATTTGGTTACTTTAATTTTTCTTGTGAAAAAAGAATTTGGTTACACTAGTTGTGTAGCTTTTGTGTGTTGCATCTACATTTGTGTCCACTTTGGCCTTTTGTTTTGTCCTTTGTTTGTTGGTTCTTTCTTTGGTTATGAGCGCGTTTCATGCTCAGTTGCTTTTTATTCTCTGCAACTGCCAAACAAACAAGATAATAATAATAATAATAATAATGTTAGTAATGAAAATCACCAAGAACTAAACAACCCACATGAAATTTGTCACAATCTTTTTGAAATCATTCACAGATCTCAAGGATCTCACAATAAAGTTTTGGTCTTTTTGGTTCTTTACTCAGTTTGATTCAAATTCTTCATAGTGACAACAAAAAGAAGCAATTTTGGCATCTGGGTTCTGTTGTTTGATGCTCTCATTGAATTTTGTATTAAAGTGAAGTTGATTTTTTGTTGAAGAGTGTTTTTTTTTTTTTTTTGCTTTATGAGAATCTGATTCCAAAAAAGTGGTCTTTTTTGTTTGTTTGTTTTGGATAAGGTGATAAGGACTCAACTTTGTTTGTGAGAATGGGTTGTAGTTGTAATGTTGTTATTAATTATGGTGAGTTTATGTAAGAGACACATTGTAGATAACTGATATTAGAGAATGGAACTTTATAGTTTGATTTTCTGGTTACTTGGTTTGGTGCTTCATTTGCTGGTGAAGATTTCTTCTGCTGCTCTTTCTCCTTCTGGCATAAACTATGAAGGTTAATTTTTTTTTCTTGCTATTTTTTGTTTTAGTTTCATTCATTGGGATCTTTTTGGTTAAAGTTGTGAAGAGAAAGGTTTATAAATTGATAATTTAAGGTACATAAGTTGAGCTTATTGGCCAATTTAATTATGCTGAAAATATTGGAAACTTTAATGGTTGATGCTACTTATTATTACTTATTTTTCTTTAATTATCTATCATATAATAGCTGCAAAGGTCTTAATTGGTTCCTTTTTCTTAGAGTATTTTTTTATTCTTCATTTTTTATTATGAGCTAGTAAAATAAGAGATTTTTTCAGATGGAAGTTCTTACCCTTTACTGTTAATTTATTCAATGAACAGTTGTAGCTTTGATGGCTATAAAGAATGAGTTGAACGATCCTCACAATGTTTTAGAGAGTTGGGATATTAATTCTGTTGATCCATGTAGCTGGAGGATGATTACTTGTAATCCAGATGGCTCAGTTTCTGCACTGTAAGTTGTTCAAATTTAAGTGTTTTTAAAAAATAGTAAAAAGTTTCATGAGGTCTTAATTAGTTTATAAAATAAACCAAATTACTTTTTTGCTTGTTTGATTTTCACTTAATGGATTTTTTTTCTTTTTCTTGCAGGGGATTGCCTAGTCAGAACGTGTCTGGTTCACTATCTCCTAGAATTGGAAATCTCAGTAACTTACAATCTGTGTAAGTTTATGTTAATTTTTACTAAGATGCTTCATATCTTGATTTTGCTTAGATGATGGTTGAGTTTGGCATAAGTGCCTTGATTCTTACTGGATAATTCCATCCTTTTTCAAGCTTATACACTTTCTTTGCTATTCCTAAAGAGTTATAAGAATTGGATAAACAACTTAATTAATTGCTTATAACATAGGTGCTTATGTGTAAGCTATTTCTATATCATAAGATAAAATAAAGTCAAACTGTTTTTATATAAACTACGAGCTTATGGGAATTAACTGAAAATAGTTATGGACATGTCATGAGTGGTTTCTATAAGTTCTCCCAAACAGTTTCACAAATGCTTATGCCAGTAGATAAACTCAAATTAGCCATTCCAAACAGGCCCTAAGTGAAAGAAATTACATTGATGCCTAGATTATAATTATATATGCAGGTTACTTCAGAATAATGCTATTTCGGGTCGTATTCCGGCTGCAATAGGAAACTTAGAAAAGCTTCAAACACTTGATCTGTCCAATAATGAATTTAGTGGCGATATACCTAGTTCTTTGGGACGCCTCAAGAACCTGAATTATTTGTAAGTTACAAAAGCATATACATAATACATCATCATACAAATTTTAATCATTGCTGAGATTGTGAGTTTGATACTTACTTCAGTAGTAACTTGTGACATTGTGTTTCTCATTCGATTTAAATTTTCTTATGTGCATACTAGGTGGTTAAATAATAACAGCCTTACAGGAGCATGCCCTCAGTCTCTTAGCAACATTGAAAGCCTAACCCTTGTGTAGGTCTTTCTTACCTTATTGCTCCATTATTTTCTTTTCATAGTTGCATTTCATTGATATCTCTCTCTCTTTAAAAATGGTATATTAACTACTATGGATTTAAAATAAATGTAGGGATCTCTCCTACAACAATTTGAGTGGTTCCTTGCCAAGAATATCGGCAAGAACATTAAAGTAAGTTCGTTTTGTGTTTCCTCTTTTTGTTAGTTCTATATTCAAGTTCACAATAAAATGGCGAAGTTAATCTCTGGCACAATTTTTTACTTCAGGATTGTAGGTAATCCATTAATTTGTGGTCCAAAAGAAAACAATTGTTCTACCGTTTTGCCCGAGCCACTTTCCTTCCCACCAGACGCTTTAAAAGGTGTTAATGACATTTATCTTTGCACACTACTTTCAAATTTTTATTTCTAACAACTTCATGACATGATTAGATGTATTTTTTTATTTTCAGCTCAACCAAACACTGGTAAAAAAGGCCATCACGTTGCACTTGCTTTTGGTGCAAGTTTCGGCGCTGCTTTTGTCGTTGTGATTATAGTTGGATTTCTGTTTTGGTGGCGGTATAGACACAATCAACAGATATTCTTTGATATTAATGGTTAGTTCTTGCTTGCTGTTTATACCTTTTTTCTTAACACTATTAGTAAACTTTACGTCAAATTTTGTATAGAATCATTTAGGACATTTTCTCAAGGAATATACATCATCAAATGATCTATAAATCTCCTTATTCTATTCTTTTTTTAATAAGAATTTGTTACTCGGCAGAGCATTACGACCCAGAAGTGCGCCTTGGTCATTTAAAAAGGTATTCATTCAAAGAGCTTCGGGCTGCAACTGACCATTTCAACTCAAAACACATTCTAGGAAGAGGTGGCTTTGGAATAGTTTACAAGGCATGCTTGAACGACGGGTCGGTTGTGGCTGTTAAAAGGTTGAAGGACTATAACGCAGCTGGTGGCGAGATTCAATTTCAAACAGAAGTTGAGACAATTAGTTTGGCTGTCCACCGGAATCTTTTGAGGCTTCGAGGGTTTTGCAGTACTCAGAATGAAAGACTCCTTGTTTATCCATACATGTCTAATGGTAGTGTAGCCTCTAGATTAAAAGGTAAGTTCATTGAACTTTGAAATTTTCATTATAGATCGGTTTTATCATTTGTTTCCCTTTTGTATGATCACTTCAACTTCACATTGTTGTTTACTTGTGTCAACAAGTACCATAGTCTCGTAAGTGTAGCTCAGATTGTAAAATGTTGTGGGGATATTTGATATGTCGGGGCGTGAGTTTGAACTTGCAATACTCCTTTTATCCGTACTTAGTGTGTTGTGTTTTGTCGCTAGGCTCTCTGAAACATAAAAGAAAAAGCACCATAATTAGATAACCATGTATGCTTTGAGGTGTAGTCTATTGGCAATATTCGTGTCGACACAATTTTTTTAGGCTGCTTATGATTGAGCTTTATAATTATACTCTAATTTCTCTAGATCATTTGAATCATACCTTACTTTGGCTTTGGTTTTTGATTTATATACCAGATCATATTCATGGTCGGCCGGCCTTGGATTGGACAAGGCGGAAGAGAATAGCTTTAGGTACAGCAAGAGGATTGGTTTATTTACACGAGCAATGCGACCCTAAAATTATCCATCGTGATGTCAAAGCAGCCAACATACTGCTAGATGAAGACTTTGAAGCAGTTGTAGGCGATTTCGGTTTAGCTAAGCTTCTCGATCACAGAGATACTCATGTGACCACTGCCGTGCGTGGCACTGTTGGTCACATTGCTCCGGAATACCTATCCACAGGCCAGTCATCGGAAAAGACTGACGTGTTCGGATTTGGAATCTTGCTGCTTGAGCTGATCACAGGTCATAAGGCTCTAGATTTCGGTCGAGCAGCAAACCAGAAAGGTGTAATGCTCGATTGGGTACGCTCCTCCCGACTTTCGCTCTTCTCAGTATCTCTAGATTCTCTTTTAGTTTAGTTGACATAAAAAACTTTTACAAGTTCAAGAAATATATCTATTTCCACAACTTAAACTGAAGGTTAAATATGTTTCTAATCCGTATCAAATTTATATTCACTTTAGTTTCTATATTGAACAAAAGTAGCATGTTTAAAACAAATCAAACAACTTTCAGGTTAAGAAGCTGCACTTGGAAGGAAGATTAAGTCAAATGGTAGATAAAGATCTAAAGGGAATCTTCGACATCGTTGAATTGGGAGAAATGGTTCAAGTAGCACTCTTGTGTACACAATTTAATCCTTCGCACCGTCCAAAAATGTCCGAAGTGTTAAAGATGTTGGAAGGAGACGGCTTGGCTGAGAGATGGGAGGCCTCACAGCGAATCGAAACACCTAGATTTCGGTTATGCGAAAATCCGCCTCAAAGATATTCAGATTTTATAGAGGAATCATCACTCATAGTAGAAGCCATGGAACTTTCTGGCCCTAGGTGACACAAGCATCTTGGTTTTTTTTACCATTATAGCTCTCATGTTATTTAAATGGTGAGAAAGAGGACATTGATTGTGATTAGTGTCAATAGCTAGCTATGTAATGCTTGTATTCATCATTTGTAAAAAGAAAAAAAAAGGGAAAAGTCATGTATAAGTATCTTTGTTGTTGGAATGTTTTTGATTTTTTGCTGCAGAGTTGTTTGGAATCAATGTTAGATAATTGTACCTAGTTGCACTTAACATGTTCTTTGATTCTCTCCATGTTGAGATGAAGCATGAGGCAATCATGTAGATTAATGCAAATCTTGGAGAAAAGAATCAAATTGTATAATTGTTGGATTATTAAACTTCATAAAACTAATCAAAATTTGGTTATGGTCTGAGTCATGAGATGGAAGTGGTTCAGCAACTTTATCCTCTAATGCACATCAACAATATATCTATCAAACTTATTTCTAAAATACCCCACTAAATAAAAATATCATCCATGGTATACAAATCCATTAAACAACAAGTGTCCATCATATTATATGAGAAAAATGTTGTCACCGTGTCCTTAAGCCCTAGTTCAACTGGTAAATATGTTAGGGCTCAACTGGTAAATTTTGATATTGTTAAATTTGACAACTTGTTTGGGGTTCGAATTTGAGACTTCGCAATCTTGTGAGTTAGTTATGATGAAATTTATCATTTTCTCTAAGATCAAAATGAAAAAAAAGTTGTCACCAAAAAAATTTTGTTGAATTTTAGTCTTTATTTTTCTCTTTTAGGGACTAAATGCAGATATTGAAAGTATTTTTTTTTAATAGTTGACAAAAATAAAACAAAACACTAAAGTTAATTAAATTTGTGTAAATACTAAACTTAAAAAAAAAAAAGTCTTAATTGTATAACTAGTAATCATATTTAACAGCCATGATCGTGGTCGTTTGAGTTTTTACCCAATGCATCATAAATGTTTTAAGAAAGAATATCAAAATATATAAAGCAATTAATAAACAACAATGGATTAGAGAAAACAAAAATTAAATTTTTGTTGGTGTCGGTAGACGAGATGATAAATACTACTAATAAATTTGCACACATAAAGTGGAGATCTCATATTCGAACTCGAGTCACCATAAAAAATGTTCATTCTAACAATATCGAGATTGTCGGTTGATTAGGCTTTACAGACAAAATAAAAAGCTCGAAATTAAATTGTCATAGATTCACGATTGAATTGAGTCTCAGGAACCATATGATAGTTATCTTCCACCACACCCTATTTTTGATTCAGTAACTCTTAGTATTTGGATTGGACCCTACATACCCCACAAAATCGACTTGTAGGATAATTAATGATTATCCACCACTTATAAACACTTTACCAGATCATATCGCATCTAGTGTGAGACTCTTAACACACATTCATCATGTCTAGGACTGAACATCTAGGCATAGCCCGATAGCGGTGACCTGATAGCCAGTGGTCCAATAGATCTTGGATAGGCTCTGATACCATCTTAGAATTTGAGTTGGACCGTACACAACTTCCATAAAACTAGCTTCTTGTAGGGTGAAGACTATTCACCACTTATAAACACTTTTTATGTCGTATATATCATCTAACGTGAGACCCTTAACACTAACAACATGTATAGAGATATGTCTTAATCATCGTCAACTAGAGTTAGTTATTCTTTTGAGTTTATTATAACTCAATTTGGCTAATTCAATTATGATAAGTTTGTTATAGTTAGTTAAATTAACTTGCTCGAGAATGTTATATATAGTTGTACTTGCATTTGTTGCTAGAGATGAGAAAAGTGAGGTCTATGGAATCACAAGTGAAGATTCATAGAAAATCAGAGATGAGAAAAGTGAGGTCTATGGAATCACAAGTGAAGATTCATAGAAAATCAGAAAAATTGAGAGATTAAGGGTGAGAGAAGATTGAGAGATTGGAAGTGGGAAACTTGTATTGTTGTCTTCTAAATAGTGATTGATACAATAGTAAAATCACACTTCAATTGTTAATGCCTTAATCTTATAAACTTGATACTCATAGTGAATTGTTTTGCTCCATTTGTCCATGATGTAGATCTCAAGAAAGCGAGACTGAACGCGTATATATTGGTGTTATTTTTTCCTTATCTTTCTTTAATTTCATTTACATTGTTTCTTTTTGTTCAAGTATCAAAATCTACATTATAGCATTTATGTTTTGTATAGGTTCATTGCTATTGTTTTTGCTATGAACTTTGTTGATTAATTTCGTATCTTAGAATTTGAGTCTCTTTTGATAGCACATGCTCTAAGTCTTGGGATCATATTCAAAGGTTTAAATAGTTTTTCTTTGATAAACAAAGACTTAAATAGTTAACGAGTCATGCTAGTCAAGATCTCTCTATTTTTCTCTCAATTTGTCTTCTCCTTCTATTTATATGATATATTAAAAGAGATTCTCAACTCAATTGAATGATATCTCACATGTCACATCATAACATTTGTGTCACATCGCTTATATTCTTAAGTGACACCGTTCATATGTTTCTACAAATTTTTAATAAGTAAATGATACTAAATTAATGGTATTTATAATATATTAAAACAAGCTTCAAACTCGATTGAATGACACCTCAAATGTCACATCATAATATTTGTGTCTTATGTTCTTATGTGGTACTCTTCATATACTTCTACAATTTTTTTCATAAGTAAATTATACTAAATTAATGGTAATATTTGTTTTATCATATTTTGGACCCAAAATCTTCTTAAAACTCTTCTATGTCCCTCACAACCAAGTTATACTTTAATTCGAATATGTATGCATTGTAATTCATTCTCTATAATTACAAATAAAACATCACTTAAATTCACACATACAAAAAATTAATAAACTTTCAACAAAACGTAGTTAGTAAAATGTTATATCTCTAAAAAAATAAACTATAAAAGTCATTACAAATTTATGGAACATCATTGTATGAAGATATTAATGTAAAATATTATGATTGATTTGTCTTTACTACACAAAATGATAAAGTGAGAGATATTGTGGATGTTTACAATACTGGCTCTTGGAAACAAGCGACTGTACTGTGAAGTACGTTAGTGGAGACTTCTACTTGGTAAGGTTGTGGGGATCTAACATGGAGACTGTACTGAAGTATGTCTGTTTTGTTTCAGAGTTTTCTTTATTAGTTAGCTAAGAAGTTTTGGTGTAGATTTTTCCTTCTAAATTTATCTTTCATTTTAATTATTTATTTATTTATGATTTTTTCTTTTCTTTATCTAATTAAATAATTGAAATACTGAATTATATAATAGCATAACACTTATTATCTTTTAAACTTTATTTAATATTTTAAATTGTCTTTATTTTTCTAATCAAATTATATAATTTGCAAGTTAGTAAATTATAGATATTATTGTGTCAAAGATGCTGAGTAGACCTGGCGAAAGCTACTATTATTTGCTAATTTCTAGGAATATATTAGAAAATTTTAATATTAAAGTAGTAAATTTTAGGTTTAATTATATTTTTATTCTTCTATTTTAATTGAATTATGAAAACAGTATTTTTATTTTAATTGTTATCAATTTTAGTCTTCAAACAGAACTTTGATCTAACGAAATGTTATATGATATATAAAAAAATTAATGTTATAGACTATATGTTTGATTAATTGTATTTTAATATTATTTTAAATTTGAAAAACATAATTTTTATTTTTAAAAATAAATTTATATAATTTTATTATAAAAAAAAACACTTCGTTAGACGTGAATTCCAAAAACAATTTTGAGAAATCTAACCCCTAATTTAATACACGAGAATTCTCAGATTGGTCGAGTTTGGTCGAATTCCTGTTGTTGATATTCGGAATCAGAGGATATCATAATAAAGATAATCAAAAAGTGACCAATAAGAAGGATTTTCATGGGATTGTGGTTGAACATGAAGAGAAGATGACGGTGTTGTTTGTCGGAGAAACCATCGTAGGTATCAAAGAGAATACCAGCGTGAATAGGCCCAGGACAACAAAAGGGTAGTTTGTGAAGGGAAAAATATGAAGAAGATGAAGAACGAAGTTCATAAGGGATGGTGGATGAAGATTTTTTGTTCCAACAAAAATCTCGGATAAGATAACAGAGTTTTATGGAGACACATGAAAGACGAGCCAAACCACGTGGGTCTTCTTCAACCTTCCATAATATGCTAAGGATTATGTCATCTGTTAATTCTGTCAACATTTTTGATATTGTAGAAACAAGAATCTGAAAGAGATTAGAGATTACGAGTCTGATTGATTTTAATCTCAAAAATTCTATTTTAGTTTTTAAAAATTTAAAAATAAAAAATAAAATTATATAGGTTAGATATTCATTAGAAACTGTTTTGTAAAATTAATTTTAATATTATAGTTTTTAAAATAAAAAAAAACATGTAAAAAGTGTTTTGCTTTTTGTTTTTTCAATTTTATTTTTTTTTAAAGAAAAATACGGAAAAGTTATTTTTATTAATGGCATAACTGTAATTATGATGAATTTATAAAATAAAATAAAATTGTTAATTTTTTGCGATTTGACAGAAGAAGCAGAAAAGAGAAGTCATGGAAACACCCATGCGATGGAGTATAAACCCTAAATTTGCGATTCCAACTTAGCTCGCGATTTGATCAAGTTCATCCACCTCATTCCCTCTTCTTGATCATTGTTGTATTCTTCATTCTCTTCGGTAATATTTCTTTCTTTGAATGATATGAATTATTGTTACATAATCTTTGCTGCAAATAATTTGTGCCACGAAATAAGGCCGTCCACCGCCGCTTTCTTTCACATTTTCAATTTAATTTTAGCATTGTAGTTACATAAGACTCAGTTGCCTTTGTCATATTAGTGTTGTTGTTATTACTAAAACACATGGGAGTGTACAAATTAAACAGGTTGTGAAACATAGTGACTTGAGTTTCTTGTTTATCTTATAGGATCCTAAAAAAATAAATAAGTTGTACAATAAAAGAATCTTAAATAACTTGAAAATAAAATATAGTTTACTAAACTGGTTGGAGAATTCGAAAAAACATGAAGAATTCAAGCTTTCGTTCGTAATTACATACGACTTCCTCCACTTCTGCCACACATGAGGCCCCCCATGTTGTGCCTGCACCTGCTGCTGCATTTGCCTTTGTTGCACAAGTAACCTAGCTACTTACCAAGTGAAAAATTGATCAAGAAAAGATGAGATCACAAGTTTCGTTGGTTCTTATCCATTTTCTTAATATAGAAAGTTCTAGATTGTGAATTTTTTTGTTGCATACAAGGTGATTGAGTTTTTTTGCATTTTTGTTTGAATTTTTTTGTTTATCTTTATATTGGCCACCTCTAGGTTTTCCGGCAAGCTCCGCCACTGATTATATGATTGCATGTCTTGTGTGTTTCTTAATTGTTCTTTGGTTTTTTTTATTAGGTTTTTCATTTTCATATAGTACTCTTGAAATAATAATGGAAAATATTACTAGTGTTTATTCTGTCACATTTCTCTTTAAGAATCAATTGCAATTCTTTGTTTAATTCTTTTACCTTTTTGTTTTATAGTTGAACATTTTTTTATGATCACGGGTTTGCTTATTTTTTTATTGTGGCAACTAATATTGACAGTATTGAATCAGAGCTTTGGCATGACTTTGTAATTAAAGTTTTTATTGATATTATGGTTGATGAAGTTACAAAAGAAAATATGTCAAATGGTGTATTTCATGCTAGAACATGGAACTCAATGACTACTAGGCTGAATTCTATAACTAATCGTTCCTTTAAAATGCATCAAGTAAAGGAAAAAATGCACCAGCTACGAGTCATGTATCGCGAGTTCTATTCACTTTTATAGAATACTGGATTTTGGTGGAATGCAGACACCAACACTGTTACTGCAAGCGCAGAGGACTAACGAAATTATGTTTAAGATTATGTTTAATGAATTAATGATCTTCATGACTAGCTGTCGAATGTCAATCCTTTTCTGAAAAATCCAATTTGACGGAAAAGAAACTTAACTTCAATTAAATTGAATCCATAAGTGTACATAAGTGAAATATAAATGAAAATGGTGTTAATATGGTGTGGTATAGAATGACCTGCTTAGATTGACCATTTTGTCTACTAATGCTGGTTCGTATTACATTATTAATATTATTATTATTATTATTATTATTATTATTATTATTATTATTATTATTATTATTATTATTATTATTATTATTATTATTATTATTATTATTATTATTATTATTATTATTATTTTTACCTCACTATTTAACTTGAAATACATTGTTTTTTTTTTTTTCTCTCATCCTTAAGTGTCCAGTGAGGAGTGGAGGATCCGGTTTTGTAAAAGGACCCTTCAATCCATTTCATCCATAAACACATCATGTTGTCTTAGTTCCCTTATTCTTAAGATATAGGCATCAATTGTAGAATTCACATCATTGCAAGTTTCCACCATATTAAAGTCATTCATAAGCAGAGCTGTTAATGGATCTGATTTATGTGCTGCTTCAAAGAACATTAAACTCTGTTTCTATTTTTACCTCACTATTTAAATTTTCTCATAATCGATGACATGTTTGTACTATTTCAGGTACATGAGAAAGTTTCTCAATTTCAAAAGAAAGGATGTGACCATTATAAGTTATTGGAAATCATATTCAACAAAAATAATGTTACTAGAGTACTTCATGTTGTAGCTAAATATCACTAGAAGGGGGGGTTGAATAGGGATTTTGCTGTTAAAAATAATTTTTAAGTGTTTTTAAAAAACTATCCTCTCACTGAGGATGGCTAGCTCGAGGATGGCTACGTCCAGTCCTCACACCCTTGTGAGATTTCACTAACTTTCAAACAGATCGATCCTCAACCCGAGGATGATTACAAACTGTGTATTATCAAGCTTCACCAAGCTTACAATCAATTTTCAAATATTTCCAAGCTTCACTCACTAGGAAATTACAAAGTAGAATGAGAGTGATTGATACTTAATACTTTCTCAAAGGATATACAAAGATATAGTGTAGGATCAAAGAAAGTAATAAGAGAGGATGTGATTTGCTTCTTGAAAGCTTTAAGATGCTTGATCTTTTTATGCAAGTGTGTTGTGTATCTTCCAATGAAGAGCTTGTATGCATTTTATAGAGATCCAAGCCCTTGATGACCGTTGAAGCTCATTTTCAAAGGATCCAAGCTTTTCATCATAATTACAGAACTGCCACTCAGCTTGTTAGGCTTAGGCAGATCCCATCCTCACGCAGCATAGCTTTGATCTTGACATGTCCTTGCTTTTTCTCTTTAATCAGAGTGCAAGGCTGTTTCTGAGCTGCATTTTTCGAAGACTTTAAGGTGTAGGTTGGCTTCACCTTTTGAGGTGATGTTGACAAGAGAGAAAAAGCCACCCTATGACATAGGACTGTCATACTCAGTCCGAGGATCAGATCTGGCAGCAACATGTGATCTTCCATTTTTGGCTTGTTTCAAGTTGCCTTTTGTTAACTTGACTTCTTCATGTATTAAAACGTGCAAGCCCATTAAATGTTCAGATTTTAGCCTTTGCACATGCTTGATGAGTTGCTTTCACTTTTGCTGGCCTATCCTCTGCCTATTCGGCCATCCTCTGCATACTAGATCTAGCCATATTCATCTTTTTCTTTTGACCTTTTGACTCTTAATTTTAAATGCTTTGTTTATTCAAGTTCGACATTGTTATGCATTTGAATAAACACATTTGTCTTGGTGAGAGATCAGATTGTCCAAATCTGGAGTTATTTCAAATTGCAGCCCATCCTCACGTTTGCAGCAATTTCCATCCTCTCGTTGGTTTTCCATCCTCAGGCCAAAATCACATTTTCCTTCTTTTCACTACGCCAAAAATGACATTTAACAGCGCCCATTTAACAGCGCCCATTTTACAGCGCTTGCTAAACACAAGCGCTGTTGTAATTATATTTTAAAAATAACGGAACCTATTACAGCGCTTTTGATTCAAAGCGCTGTAAAACAAACGCTGTAGTAGGTCATATAACGTTTGCGCATCACGTTATAAGGCTTTTACAGCGCTTGTCAAAAAAGCGCTGTAAAAGGAAGCACTTTCGCGTATCAGTTACAACGCTTTTTTCACAAGCATTGTAACACACATGCGCTTTCATTGAATTTAACTACCTATTACAGCGTTTTTTTCACAAGCGCTGTAAAA